>NC_142826.1:680000-832250 GCF_057945365.1 Rhopilema esculentum | reverse complement strand
TAGTCAGTAGAAATCATCTTACAAACTGCACAAAAAGTTTGCATCTCTCTGGCTCTGTGTCCTCTGCACGTTAAATAATATCGCACTGGTTGGAAACAGCACATTTTTCATTTAATGGACATTTTAGACAATCATTGATCCATGTTGTGATGAACACTAAAATGGTAACCATGATGTGACTGCTAGAAGATTAAAGGAAACACCCCCCTGCTATTTTTGCCCCTGGGTGTAGGAAGAGTATGCTTAACGTGTAAAAGAGTAGAAATGACAGTAAAGAATTAACCAGGTAGTCACATCATGGTTACCATTTTAGTGTTCATCACAACATCGATCAATGATTGTCTAAAATGTCCATTAAATGAAAAATGTGCTGTTTCCAACCAGTGCGATATTATTAAACGTGCAGAGGACACAGAGCCAGAGAGATGCAAACTTTTTGTGCAGTTTGTAAGATGATTTCTACTGACTAAATTACAATGCAGTGTGTATACACATGAAACAATAAAACAAGGGAATGCTACAAAATTGTTGTTGATTACATTTGTGGATAAGTAGAAAATGGAAGATGTTAATTACAATGATACAATGAAAGACATGATTACGTTCACAAATGATGCCTTAGACAGGAACATAACTGGAAACTGACCAAAACTTTCACTTAAGACTACAGGGGACATCAATATTTGTGAGTATTTTTTTTGTCCAGGGACAATTCACTCTTTTTTGTCCAGGGACAATTCACTCTTGCTAATTGATCTTTTAAATCAAAGGATTTAAAGGAGTTTTCAGACAAAAAGCTTTGGCTGGAGTGATTTTCCTCTCAACCATTTTCCTCAACCAACCTCCCAACCAAGTCTCTAGCCAACTTTCAGGAGATTTACAGATAATTTGCTGGTGATTTTAGGTGATTGCTTTTGGTTCCAGGTGATTGCTTTTGGTTCCAGGTGATTTCAGCTTTTGTAATTGTCAACAAATCTTGTGCTGGTCAATTATGTCTTAATTGGATTCAGCATTAATTCCCATTGAATGTCTTTGTTGTGACTACCATGGATCTCTTGGTTTCAAATAGGATTTCTACGGCTGTTTTTAACTGATTGTCATTCTGAGGAGAGACATCAACATGAATAATTTTTTTTGCTGCCCGGGATGGGGAATTTTTATAGACCAAAGGACCAAAGAAATTTCCAATTTTTCATACCCTAGAGGAACAGATGGAGCCAGGAAAGGATGGGCAAAATATGTTCCTACAAAAAATCTTTTCAGTGTTATTACTTTGAATGCCAAAATTTGCTACAGGCAAGCTTTGTCCTGTGGGCCGCAGGTTGCTAATAAAGAGAAATCACACAATAAGTCTGACTACCTATAAGTTTAGGAAATACACAGCTGATTGAGTATCATAAAAAAGTATATGCTTAGAACTTCAATAACATTGTTGCCTTTTACATTTTTATAAATGCATGTTTGTGATCATCCAGGATTTTATCTTAGCTTTTCTTTCATGAAATTTCTTACAGTGTTGAAGTAAAAAATGAAAACTGTGCTGTGCACATCACAGAACCTTATGAATTTTTGGACTCACCAGAATGGGCTTCAAGTAAACAAGATGAGCTTGCTGAATTCGCAGTAAGTTTTCATTATGGTTCATTACAATGTAGTCATACATTGTACATTAATCATACATTTATCGTTATATTTTGGTGCACAGTGACTGATAGTCACTCAAGGGTTTTTGTTAAACCTTTTTACAAATGTTTTTAATTTTCCTTTTCATCATCAATTTTGCGACAATAATTCAAGAATTTAAATTTTTGTTTTATCTACCACAAATTTTCAGCCCCGGGGGCTTATTGTTTTTCAGCACTTTAAAGGGGGCTTATAAGAGAGATGGGGCTTAATAAGTGTTTTGTAATAAACAACCATTTATACCGGTAAACTTTTTTTTTGTTATTTGCAAAATAAATAACATAAAATCAGCCTTCAATATCAATAATATTGTCATTGTCATCAATTATCAATTCTAAAATATCTTCTTTGGCCATGTCGCCTTCTGAAATCGAGCATTTGAAAAGGTCGACTTCATCCCTCAGAGTAATGCATATTAAATCTTTGTCTTCCGATCTGTCATGACTGGAAGAGGCATGGTGTGATTTGATGTGAAGTATTGAATGACCAATGAATAACAGATCTGATTTTTGTCAAGTTAACTTATTTTGGCATCAGTGAAAATTTGGGGGGGGGCTAAATTGAGAGGGGGCTAATTAAATGTTTCCTTCTGAAAAGGGGGCTAGTAAGAAAGAGGGGCTTAATTGAGAGGGCGGCTTAAAAGAGAATTTACAGTATTAGAACTTCAAGCTATATTTTTTCTCTTTCAAAAAGGGTTTTCTTGTTTCTTTACAATTTTGAAAGTAAGTCGAAGGGTTCAGATGTAGGTACATGTTATTTTAAAGAACACAATAATTCTCAGGCAGTAGATTTTTTGAAATATGGTTATACAGTAGGCCACATTCTAAAACACAGACATTATATCAGCTTTGATAATAGGAAAATTTAGCTATATTAGATTTAATAACAGACACATGCTGAATATTATCAATAGCTGTCATATGTTGTTTAATGTCCAGGTTCTTATTTTCCAATGGGTTTATTTGATTAGCAGAAACAGTCTGTTAATAAGTGCACTGGCCAGAAACAATAGGGAGACAACTGGTCATAAACTAGCATATACCAGATGGTGAAAAAGAGGGTATCATCTGCCAAGTGTTGAATTTCTGAGACCACCTGATTCTGGTCAATTTTAGGAAGCTGATTCTTGACATTGAATTTATACTATAGATATCCAGGGATTTTTGGTTATTGAAGTGTTGAATGCATACCTACAAGCAATACAAAGATTTTACAGAGATCACGAACTTGGATCATTGTTAGAAATCTTGTTGTTAGGAAACAATGTCAATATCATGTTAAATTTGACAGAGTCATCATCATAATCATCATTGTCCATCCATCCCACTCGGTCTTGCTCCAGATTCATGTAAGTCGTCTGCATTGTAGATCTCACTCTACAGATTGTAACCATGTTTTTCATGGACGACTGTGTCCTCTGGTGCCATTCATTTGAAGGTGGTGCCATTCACTTCAAGTCGTTGAACACATTTCAGCCAGCAACTTTATCCTGTCTCTCTACATGACCAAACCAGCGAAGGCGTCTAAATGGTACTTCTGATTTGATTGAGTCAACACCGAAATTCGCTCACAATTCATTGCATGATTTTCGTTTGCAGAGAGAAAAACCACATATCCAACGGACCATTGCCATTTAATTGCGGTCAAGCTCCTGTATATTGTCAGCTTTAGTTTGACATGTTTCACAGCCATGGAGTAGGGCAGATCGGACGCAGGTTTTATATAACTGCCCTCTAACTTTCAGAAAAAACTGCTTTAGATGTCAGAAGAGGCAGCCACTCGCGGAATTTCTTCCAGCCGCTGCGCTGCCGCAGATTTTGCTCCACCACTAGAATCTAGGAACTGGCCAAGGTGACAGAATTTGTCAACGACCTCGAGATTGCAGTTTCCAAGTTGAACCTCAGTCAGAGCATATCTAGCCTCTAAATCAGTAGTACAACTTTTTCATCGGAAATCTTTTGTTTTAGATTGTTGACCTCTGACGCCACTAAAGTTAGCATGGACCCATCGTTTACAAGAGGTTCAGAAAATCGAATTGCTGCGGACACCTTTATTACATACTCCGCACGGGTGATGACCGGTTTATTTTAAGTATCACAGCCGTAGCAGGAGATCACAACCTTTGTTTTGGCAGCATTTACACGGAAGCCTCCAGTAATTTTCATGGCAACCCCTTCCTAAATCCACGTGACAGAGCCTCTAAAACTATTATGAATAGCAGAGGACTAGGCACTGAACCCTGGTGAACCCCAACCTTGACAGGAAATGCCTTACCAAGTTTGCCATTTATATCAGCTACGCTTTTAGAATCAGCATACATAGCTTCATCCACACCTACTACTCTTAATGCCCACGACAGAACCTTTCGAGGTACCCTGTCAATCGCTTTTTCAAGATCCACAAATGCAGAGTACAACTCCTCCTTATTCTCCGTATTACGTTCTTGCACTTACCGAGCAATTAAAATTGCATTGACAGTTCCTCTTCTAAGCCTAAAATCATATTGCATTGAGTCAATCTCAACTTACTCTCTGATGTGATTTTCAATGACCTTTTCAAGCACCTTCATTGCGTGTTCTAATAACTTCTGACCCCTCTAGTTAACATGTTCTTTAGCATCTCCTTTGCCTTTAAAAAGATTTGTGATAACACTAAGTTCCCAGTCAGAACGTATTTTGTTTTGGCTAATGATATTATTGAAGAGATCAGTGTGAAGTACCAGACCACTTTCTCCGGAAGCTTTCAGCATTTCAGCTACAATGCCGGAGGCCTTAGGTGCTTTACCATCACTTAGCTTTGAAAGAGCTGTCTTAATACTTTTTTTCGAAATACATGGAGAGGGATCGTCTTTAGGATCAATCGGGTCTAAGTGATTGCTGTTCCAAATAAACCTTTCATTGAGAAGTCTCTCATAATGCTCGTTCCATGCTTAAGTTGGTCTCGGTAATTATAGACAAGATCACCATGATCCTTCTTGAAACAAGCATCGCTGATTACATCACAATTTTGTCTTTGAAGCTGACATAGATACGAAACGATCATTTTGTACGAGTAAGCAATGTCAATACCTGCTTGATTCAATACGCCTCGATTGTTTTCTCCGATCATTTAGCGAAACCTCACCAAAAAAGCCTGGACACTCTCATCGAGTGCAAGAACAAACGAAAAAGCATAGATGGGGAAAGTTTCCGTGGAGTCCAGTGGAAGAGAAGACGAAAATACTACCAAAAGTTTACTTTTGCCAGAGCATTGATGAAAAGGAAACGGACATAAATGGTAGCATGAAAGACGGGGAAGTTGCAAAAACAATGTTAGCAAGGCTACTAGAGGATCTGTCTCCTTATCCTGCACATCAAATACCAGGGGACTGTTCCTGATATATGCATGATATGCAAGAAGAAGACCCTAAAAGTAAAGCAGAAAGGCCAACCACTTGCAAAAATCACAACAGAGACGGCAGCACTAAGCGATAAGGAAGCTGCCAAATGTAGAACTGATGCTGAACTGCTAATTGAAGTTACAGACGCAGACTTGATCGCCAAAGGATTACAGAAACATGAGATGTGCCTACGAGAGCGCAGTTGGATCGTGCGTAAAGGAACCGATGAAGAAGGGAGTGGCGATGAAGCAAATTTTGGTGGAGTCATCCTGAATGAAAACGTTTTGGTTGGCCAACAGTGTATGTCTATAGAGACCTTGCAGACTGCGTATTGCGTTGGTGTCGGGTCCCGATAGAGCAGGCGTCAGTTGTCGGAATGATTGCGCAAATCATTTGGGCACAAGTTTATCCTCCTTACTCAGGAGTATCACACTCTCCAAATCCTGCAATTAGCAGTGAATCTCAGACACGATCCAAGTCGCTTTAATTTTTAAGGGAAAACACTGTCAAAAAGGCAGGCCAGATTTTGTGAGATTCTTTGATCAAATTCCAGAAGTATCAGATATTCCGTGGCGGCCGACTGTCAAGTGCTTGACTAGCAGCAGAACAAAATGCCTGGGATTTTGAAGTGATTATTTATCAACTTACTGTCTGCACCAAAATGGCATCATAAAGCTTTTCGGTAGCGTCAGCAGACTGGCAGAGTCAATTGGGTTAGACGTTGCTGCTGCTGTTACGAAAGGAAAGTTCCTTACTGCCATACAAGCCCTTGTTGGACTAGGTCTCCATAGTTTAGAGCTTTGTCAGAATGGGAAAGGTGCCTGTTTGGAATGCAACGCTGAAGCGAGCTGATCACGCATAAATGTTTCACGAGTTATGTTGTATAGCTGACCCTTCTGACTGGTTGAGCAATTAGTTTCTGTACCTGTACGGCAACCAAAGAATGGGATCGGTGATTCCTCTAAAATAGATGTTTGTTGAAAAGTTTTAAAAGAAAGGGAAAATTCTCGCCCTTTGTCTCCTACCACCTTGCAAAGCTAATCTACAGCTGCACCCAATGTGGGCAAATTATGATGCCTGTAATTTTCGCAGAGCAAGTTGTTTAATACTTGAACGTGATAATTATACCAAGAACTCTTTAGGACGAAATGGAAGCATCGTGTGGAGCGGTCTTCGCTACCCGGAAGTCATCACAGAGTTACTTATTGATCTCAATGAAGAAAACGAGGCTGAAGATAACACAGAGGAGGATAAGGAAGTTGAAAGGGATGTTACAGAGCATCTCGACGATGATTTCTTCTAACTTTTTTCGTAACTGTGAAATTTCCATTCAGCTCTTGCTGTTCACTTGTAAGATTTATTGTACTGGTACATCTTCTAAACTTGTAACTTATTGTGATTAAGGTTCTGTCATCTAAGACCTTGATGAACCTTATCCAGCCAGTAAATGGCTACAAAGCACATTATAGTCGTTAGTGTGCTAAATCTCGACTTCTCTATAAACCGCTATTAAATTTAGAGATTTAGAGCTCCTTTGACATAAATAGCTTGGAAGTAGCTGTTTTTATATAATCTAGTTTTATTGTACTGTGGGACACTATATTTATCCATTGTAGTTCACTGAGCTATGCACTGAGCTGCTGCTTTCCAAATAATTGCAAGCAAGATTTCAGTTGCTTAAACGAGGTTAATATTTCCGGATATTGCCCGTATAACATCGATATACAGAATCAGCGCCCTTAAAGTGACCTAGTCAGGGGTCTCCAAATTTTCGTACTTAGAGACGATACCCCCCTTTCACCGCCTGGTCTAGTGCTGTATCTTAATTTTCGATAAGCAAGCAAAAGTAGGGCCAAGAAGAGAAGAGAAGAAGACAATGCTTGTAAGTGTGGTCTTTGTTGTAGTGTCTTTCACACGTACGACTTTCCTATAGATATTGAATGTATTTTTGTTTCTGACAGGTAACATTGGTTGCTCACGGTGACATTCTGTTTGTTGAATGGAAATTTGAAGTCCTAAATAAGCTGTTGAAAAAGGACAAGTTCTTAAGGACTGTTTTTAATTCAATAATTTGTCAAGATGTCACCAAGAAATTAATGTCTCTTACCAAGAGGACAGGATTTTCACATGACCCTGTTGGCTCAGTTTTGTATCTCCACCAAGTTCATCTAGAGAAAAGTGCCAGTGCGTCTAATGGACGTAAGTTGCCTGTAACATTTTATTACCTTTTCTTATTTATAAAGACATGTTTGCCATATTCACTTTACAGTTTACAGTTTTGCACCATACCACTGCCAGAGTAAAGGAGACTTGCTGAAGTTAGCAACCATTCTGAACATAAATCCAATTTTTTTAAGGCTATTAAAGATTTGCGACAGTATCCCCTTGAAATTATCATAATTTACTTTGCAAAGCAAATACGCATGCCTAAGCACTTAGCTTACAACAAATCTACATTTCCAAGCTTCAGTTATTGTTTATGCCTTGCTTGCCAACGCAATGCTTGCCAAAATTATCTTGATCATCATATATTTTCATATATTTTATATTTTTTTTATTTTCTTGATTGTTAATCTGATACTGATTTATATCTCTCCTATCTTTTTCCCCAAATATGTAGTGAATGTTATAAATGCTTTTGGTGTATAGAACAGGACGGCTCTAGCATGCTAATCTGAGTTTCACGTTGAAAATAACACAAAAAGCTTTGCCTATATGGCATCGTGCACTTAATGACAGGCCGGTACACAGTGATTTTATTCAATGTTGTATAGATAAGCATCATACAACTTATGATTTCAATAAAGCGTAGGGTTTGCAAACTTGATTCAAGCGGAAAATGGGGTAATTTAATTCAGTGCTGAAAAAGATCCTGCTGTCCCTAAGTTTGGCGATGATTGTACTTGGAAATGGCCAATAAAACAAGAGACATGTTTTGACTTCTATTGTAGCAATGTCTGTTAGGGAAACCTTGACGGCCTCAAGATATTTGTCTATCAATACAATAAAATAGCAGCCATGATGCAAGCAGAATTTTTGTGAAAAACGTGGCTTGGGTGCATGCGAAATTTGTAACCTTATTGACGAGCAAAGATCATAACTTGTGTTTCCATTGAAACTAAATAAATTTTTTTTCCAAATTTGATAATGGATGATGCTCTACAACAGAAAATTTTCAAGAGATAGAATGTTTTTCTGTTGACCAGACTTGTCAGATATCTTCTATTGTTGTCCTCGTTAGAGATTCGTGGTTTAGTACAGCCTCGTTAAAAAATAACAAGGTTGAAAAAATTTTACCTGCTTCACAACCGTGCATCCTTCACAACAATAAATTGTTTGCCTTCTGACCTCAAATAGAAAGTTTTTCACTAATTTTCTCCTACCTTTTTTCGATTTTTTTGTTCTTTGGGTTTCTTTATCTGTAGGTCTTATATTGTATTTGGCCATGTCATTAATAATTTGGGCTCTTACTTTTTGCTAATTTTTTGTTACCAGAACTCATTAAAATACAGTAATTTCGTTCTTTCCCTTGCCACGGTTTTTTCCCTTTTTCCCACATAAGTTGATCATGTTGTTAATAGTTTTATTTTGATTTGTTCAAAAATGGTAGAAAGTTAAGTAGAACTACATTTAGAGAATACATCGCCCGAAGTTGTGTCTGTATAATGGCTAGGCCATAAAATTGGGCATGGCTTTGCAAAAAAGGCAAACCGTTTTAGACATTCCAAAGCTTATCTTCTGACACTTTCAAAAGGTCAGAATAATAATCGAGAATGTTAAGCTAGAATACATATGTACCAAGTTGCTGGTCAAAGCTGTAGCGCCGAATTTGTTGAGGATATGACTTGTTTTGTTATCTGGGAGTGAGCAACATGGTCAGAAATCAAGTTTCGCCATACCGTAAGAAATGAAGTTGAAGATGTAGCTGATCGAGTAGTCTTTTGTAAATGTAAATTGTAACTGACTGCACACGTCCGAAATAATTTTGATGAAAACGTCCAATCCGTTTACAGATATGGTTTTAAGAAGGAGCTGCGCTACGCAAGACACTGATAGTCTTTTTGAAAACTGCTTGACCCCTAGTGCTCAAGCACACGATAATACACCGTTACTGAGACAGTCTCGCACTGAATTTACAAGCATTGGCGTTGGCATTCACAAAGCAGTGAAGCTCTTCTCTACACCACATCACGAGGAAATCCCGCTTATTGATGACTTCATTGAGTCAAGGCTCGATAGTCACAATGATACAGACATAGACCGAGAGACAGTGATATGACGTCATTATAGGTAAGAACTAGTACATTTTAGGTAAACTTTTATATTAGAATGCAACTGCTTAACATCATGTTACAGTCATAGATCTTAGCTTTACGTCCTTTGCAGTCACATGAGCTGTTCACAAATCAAAATGAAGGTTTTTTAAACAAGCATACCGGTAAAATTCATAGAGACAGAAAGATGACAAGCATACTGTTTTTATGGTTTCATGTTTTTGACTTTTCATTATCTTGAAAAAATCCTCAAACAAATGATAAAAAACTCATTTTGTTTTCTTGTCATTTTCTGACCGTATGAGATTTTTGCTACTTATGAAAGTTTCCGATAATAGGTTACACCCTGCTTTACATTCTACTGGTATTAATTATCCCCATCGTATTTCCTTTCAGTAGCACACCATTCTACATTCTTGCACAAGTAACGAGAGATCGTGCAGACTACCATTCCTCTGATTACATAGATTACCACTTTAGGCTGTTTGATCGATTTAAGCTTTTAAATATTCAAGCCTGACTGGCTTATGAAAACGACCATGGTCTCGCTTGCTTTTTCTAGAGGAAACTTTTCAGGCCCTTTATAATTCTCGTCCGTATATAGATATCTTTGTAAGTGTGAAAGAAGATTCTATAAAATTATTAAGCTGTTCATTGAAATACTTTTTTCTTAATATAATTGTATAATTAAGCAGGTTATTACAGAAATTGCCAGAAAATATCCCCTTAAGAAAATGGCCAGATCTCTATTCCCTTTGTCCAAGCACTAAATTAAACTGATCCGAAAATGGTTATAACATAGTCAACGTCAACTACTGATAATTTTTAAAGTCAAAGAAAAGCAAAAATTTTTGTTATAATCTTAAGTTCATACTAATAGAAAATTTTAGTTCTGATTTGGTTCAAATTTGGATAAATTGTAAGGCAGTCAAATTATCGTACTTTCACGTCTATAAAAGTTAATTTTACAAAAATTTGCGAAGACATGTCTGAAGAAATCATTCGATTCTTTTACCGTGGAGAAGCTTTGCTTCAATCTACATGTAATGTAAATAGTTCTCGTGTTTTAAAGTTGTTGATATATTAACCTTTACTTTTCTGATTTGAGAAATCAACTTCATTTTCAAATATCAGTATAAACTAAAATGTAATTCTATGTTGGCCTTGCAAGCTGTGGATGTAATCTTAGGTAATATAGACACCTTAGGTAATATATAAAGATTGCTATTAGTATAAGTCCTGTATCCACAATTATATTTGTTGTTCAAAAGTCAATTAGCAACCTGGATTTGATCAGAGTGTTTATAGGTTAGAAATGCGATTCATTTGTTGAAAATATTTGAAAGGCGTTGATAATACGACGATTTTTATTCACTTGATCTCCCATTTTGATCTATGTTCATTTAGAGTGATTCTCGTAACTGTAAGACATGTGGATGAGAATTATTATTTTTTCATCGATGCGAAAAGGTCTCCAACTTTTATACGTATGGGGATAAAAAAAGTATTGCCATCGCTTATCAGAGTTTTTCCTTTTGTTCGTCTCAATTTCCTGGTGCTCATTTTGGAAGCCTTTTTCCGAGTTACCTTTCCGGAAAAAAATGGGCGCTATTGTACAAGCACCCAATCAAGAACGGCTCACTCCTCAATAATGCCAATAAATTCGCTGTGCCCCACCTCAACCTGAGCCATAAAGAGATATTCCTCCCTTGGGAAGTTTCTTTTCGTCGTGTAGACATGCAAAACGTCTTCTGGGAGATTGGCGTGGCATTAATGTAATTTTGAAGCATCAATCTATTCCCAGGGTAATGCAAGCGTTCTTTTTCGAACTTTTGATCGTGCTGTATTTGATTCGTTGTGTTAAAAGGCACAAAACCAGCGCTGACTATGTTATTAGTTATGAAGCGAAAGGTTGTGTTGGATATCGCACTCGGAGGAGCCTTAATGCCGAGAGCCGTGTTATGCCTTGGGGCGGTATTGAAGGACTTTTTGCTGGTTATTTGAAGAAGCTGAATTCTGAACTTAGATGTCCAGAAACCTTCAGTCGACAATTGTATTTACCCACGGCCACGGTGCACATTTTTTAACCGTGTAGTCTTTGGAGTTCTATACCAGAGACTTGGAACCTCTGCAATTATTTATGTGTATAAGAAATGAGACGAATCGATTGGTTGTCGTGGATCTCAGTTTCTGGTCGACCTTTACGACGAATTGTTGAAGAAGGACACCAATTAAACCGTGAAACAATTGGAACGACTGATGGTGACAAGGGCTTCATCTGTTAGACGATTCAGGGCGTTGTAGCAGAAAATCCTGTAGAAGTAAGATTTTTCATGTTTTTTTTAAAGCTATAGAAAAATTTTGTCAACATTTTTTGCTAATCTGCCAATAATGCCAGATAACTTATATTTAGGCATGATGCTTGAATTTTATCTTGAAATATATCGATATTCTTTAAGGAAAGCAAAATTTTTTCCGCTGAAAGTTTTGTCCAGCCTAAATTTGGAAGCGAATATTTTTCCTAAAAAAATATGATTTTTAGCTATGCGTCAAGGAACCAAGAAGCAAAAAATACAATGTTTATGCAACTAAATATCTAATTGGAAGGAAAGTTATATTTTTAAAACCTTCTTCGGTCGTATCTTGTTCTTTTGAACACGATACGACTTCTTCGGTCGTTTCTTGTTGAGAACATCTTGTTCTCAACACAATAAATGAAGTTAAAAAGAGAGTCATCATTTGAACTATAATTTTGTCTTGAGTTCTATATTTGGCTTCATCTATAAGAAACGTTATCAAATCGATATATTTTCCAGTATGGGTCCGTTGTTATAAAATGGGGATTTTTTTAATAAAATGGCCAATCACTCATGGAAAATATTCCATCTATAAAAGGTGGATTTAAACCGTTAAACTTTAGACATTTCTATCGCAAAAAATCCACGGGATTTGCCATTTTTTGAGAAACCTTTTTTAAAGTAAAAATTAATCTCAAAAAAATAAAGGTGGATTTAATAAACTAAAGTAAATCTTAGGGTATCGATTTTGGCAATACGAAACATGGTCATAAATTTGGGATTGATTTTCACCATGACATTAAATTTCGGGGTATCATTTTTATAGAAAAGTAATATATCTTCATTTACTCGATTGAGTTGTTAGATTTTTGCAAATTTGAATTAAATTTAAGGGTTTGCATTTCATATTGTATCTATGTTTTCGGGTAGGGTTATTGAAAAGATCATGAATTTTAGGATATGTCTTCATATTTCCAAAATGGCACACCCCTGTTCTCTGCCTGTTAAAGTTACCTCTCCCCTGGCAGTTAGCTCATTTGTATCAGTACTTGACAGCCAAACTGAAGTCTCGTCCGCAGAGTTGCATAGGTTGTTTTTGTTGAAATGAAGAAGTATGTTGCTGATGTAGATTTCAGAAAGCAATGGACCTAATAATGATCCTTGAGATACTCCCTGCTTTGTTTCCATCAAATCACTAGACTCAAAGTTTATTTAACTCGTTGTACTCTTTTATCTAGATTTCTAGGCATTTATTTAATTGTGATTTTGCTGAAACCAAAAATTTTCATTTCGACGGTAGCAGTATATGAGATAAACAGTCCATGCTTTTGCTTTTGATAAGTCCACAAGCACTGCGCCAGCTCATCCCTTTGATTCGGGCAGTTTTTCGAATCTTCAGTACGTCGTTATAGGGTGTGCTTGATGCTCAAAGCAGAGGGAACAGTTGCATTAAACATGATTCTCTCAAATATATTTGAAGCTGATGGGAGCAAAAGTATTGGTCCATAATTCTGTTTACTTATGATGTGTCATTTCTTAAAAACAGGGAATAAACTAGCCCTTCTCGTAAGAAAAGGAAGCGTTTTATCGGAAAAAAGTCGATTAAATATATCAGCTAGTGTCGCAGAGACGATCTCTATTGCCATTCTGAGACCTTTCGTCGGAATGTTTTTGTCTTCTGTTGTCTTCTTCAAGGTAGCAAATGATTCCTCTTATATCTTCGAGAGTTAAATTTTTAAAGTTAGCTTTAGGAAATTTGTTAAATGTTTCTTTGTCCTTATACTAATTATCTAAATTTTTATCGAAGCACTTCAATCGGTCAAGTTAAACCCAACTTTTTGTACGGTATAAGCTAGTTTATGGTGGTCTGATAAAAACCGCTGTTTAAGTGGATGTGTTTCTCTTTTACTAAGATCAAGTGATAACATTCTAGTGGGTTACGTTAGTGGCATGTTGGTTCCTTCACCAGATATTCTTGATTATAAACTTCCATGAAGTGCTTTTTATGAAAAGAACAGGGTTCCATATTATGTCTCCAAGTATTAGAACTTTTTCATAGCTATAAAAATTGTTAATAAAATTTGCTAATCAAAAAAGTTATTTATTATAGAAGCTGAAAACTGTTGGGCTCTATTTTTTCTCCAAAAGTACAAAAAGTTGTTTTGAACTTTTTTTGCTTGACAAATAGATTCGTTTTCAATTTTCTCTGTGCTAGAACTGATGAAGCAAATCTTAGTTGTCGCCAAAAACGAAATAAACAAAATCAAATTAAACAGCTCATAAGACAATTTTTGAATTCTAATCAAAACATGATTTGGCTATTTGTAAAGAACAAGATAAACTGTACATGCAAAAGTTTGTTAATTCAATAAAAGTCTCGAAAAAATCAGACTTATTGTCGATAAATATATGTTACAAGAGCAGGGCCGTTACAACAACATGGGTTACCAGAAATGACAAATTTATCATTTATTTTCAAAATCTCTCTTGGTATCATAATGCCATGGTGCTGCACGCCTTAGTTTAAAGAATTATTGTCGTTTTTTGTCACAAATAGCCTTAAATTTTCATCTTGACCCGCCCTAAATTTCTTCTTTCCTAAAAGGGTTGTGAGTTTGAAGAAAATAAGATAGAGTTAGGAATGTCATCAAGGAAAGGCTATCTAGTTGCAGAACTTCACAAAATTTTTAATGAAAAGGGAAGAAAGCGTATTCTAACTATTTATCAAATGCAGTCTTCGTTAGATAAAAAGAATAAGAAAACAGCCTAATTAATCGGTTATTTAAAGAATGACAGGTACTGAATGTTTAAAAAAACTTAAACTTCTTTAAACATCACATTACCCAGCCAAGACAATTTCAAGGTAATGCAAAGCCCATGTTCATAGACAGAATTTTCTTAAACTCTGTTGAATGCAACTTAATAGAAAAAAATATCTTATCATATGCCAAAAATTGTATTCTGCTACAACCAAAATCTCCAAACGACTAATCGGCAAATGCAAGTGCAAGGTTATTCGAATGCAGCATCTACCAAATTTTTACGAAGCCAAATTTCTTGCTTTCGACAAACATAGGTATAGATGCTTTGAATTTGAAGACTTATGTTCAACATTCATAACTATGATAAGCTAACTGATGAGCACAGAACAACCACTTAATGCATCAGTAGGCAATCACTATACCTCTCTCAAAGTTGCATCAAATACACTTACTGTCAAAAACATGGTTGCCAACTGCCTACTGGGAGGCCAAATTTGAGAGATCCGGCCTTTTTCAAGAATGTTTGGCTACGTAATTTCACCGTTGGCCTTCGGCCTCATTTTGGCTTTTTTGTGGCCTTTTAAAGCATATGAGATTGAGAAAAAATGAGATTAAAACCTCAAATGAAATCAAAAAAATAGATGGCCATAACATGTATATACCCTTTATTAAAAAATAATTTATCTTGGAACATAACAGTTTTTGTCGAGGGACACTGCCTATGAGCCAAACAGACACTTGAGGTGGTATTGATTTAATCTAAGTGTAATGAACGTCTGATTTGCTTATGCAATGACGTGAAGTCTTGCCCTGGGTACCAGACTTACTCTATATGAAAAAAAAGAGGGTCTGATACCCTGGGTAGTGAAGTAATCGCTATAGCATATTTTTCAACACTTGATTGACTAACGTTTTTAGTATTTTCTTTGAATAGCCTATTGAAAAAGAATTAGCAATATATCAGTAATCAATAACTCGCGTAAGTAACAGCAGAGATTGATCTACACATGTGTAACAAGTTAAAATAGATAGTGAGCAAGCCTTTATTTTTCTCGAGTTTTTGATCTATGGATGAAATTAAAATGTAGGCAGCGAAAGAAGGGCACACAGACCCTATCAGAGGACATTACTATTTCTGAATACCTTAGCTGATTTGCTTTTTTTAAATGTAGTATAAGCCATGCTCTCTTTTATTGATAACTTCTTTCTACTAATATTTGGTGTAACCCATACAATATGTCATTCAAATGTAAAGTTATTAATCGATTTCGTCAATAGAGTTTGGAATACATTTGTTAATTTTTGGAAACTTTTTATGTTTATGCATTGTTTAGAGGTGATTTTGCATGTAACGGTTCTAAATTTATTTTTTTATCCACCATGTAGTAAGGAATATAAGAATATTTTTACTGCGCTTGCGCAATATAACGTCATTATTTTAGGGTAAATTTGGCCTATTTTGACGTGATTTCGCCTGTTTTCATAAAGAGTTTGGCTACATAGTACCCAGACAACCTGGCAACCCTGGTCAAAAGGTAGTGCTTTTGAACACTTTCGATGAAAGAACTATGGCGTTCCGTTGGATTCACTTTGGCAACGGAAGCTTGTTCAGATATGAACAATCTTTTTTACAAATAATCTAGGTCTATTTATCACCAAAATGTGGTTGAAAGTTGGGGAAGCAGTTCAACTTTTGTTATCGGCCTTGGCAATGATTTAGATATGTCTAAATTTAGAGATGTCCAAACGAATTCAATTTTTAGATTTACATTTGCACAACAAAGAACTTTACAAAGAAAATTACAAGATCAAACTAGAAAGTTTCAAATAAAGTTTACTGGATCAACAAAAACGGTACAATTTTATGAAATTATTGGATTTACTCAAGCTACTTTTAGAACTGCATAACACTAAAAGGAAAGCCACAGTACTCGTCGGCGACGATAAACTTTTGCTTCAAGAAAGCATTTCCTTCAAAGAAAATTGGTATTTCTTATGATTTTTAAAGCCACGTTTTTGCTTTGGTCCCAAGATTTAGTATACCTCTCTCGTAAGGTTGATCAAAGTACCTTTCGTCTCTCGTCATAAACTTCTTCAATCTGCCAACTTTTGGTAAATTTTTTGCTCTACTTGTACGGAAAGACTTTTCACCAACGAGGTGTATAGAATCTCATTGCTTTTTTGCACACCAAAAAGCTGCACTTATTGAGCAGCCAACAATTTCATGGTTGACATTTTTTGAATTGTTCGGCGTACGGAAAAAACTTCGAAACATCATCAATGCCTTGCGAAAATTGTATGGAAATAGCTGCAGTGCCTTTTTAAAAGTGCCTTGCTAATTTTTTTGCTTAAAATGCTTCGAAATCTCGAAGTTTGCCCCAATACTTTTTTAACGCAAGCTACTACTAAAACTCCGCCAAGACACCAAAATGGCTCTTGATGTCGATAGCCTCGCGTTTGAACCACGATTTCAGCCTCGAGTTGAATAACTCTTCAAAATGGCTGAAACGGTAATAATCTGTTCGTGACAATTTCAGTGTTCGAGATCAGTGTAGTGTTCACTAGAGCATTAGGGCCGATTTTTCGCTTATTTTATTTGCTAAAGTGTGAACGGAATCCAATATGCCGCTCAGTTTTCCAGGGACTGTTAAGAATGTAAGTATATGAACTTCTAACGAAGACGTTTCTTTGCAGACCAGCTTGCAAAACATGCCTATTCATTTTGTTTGGGGTCAAATATGGAACTGGCTCAGGTAGGGAAATTGTGGTCATATATAGTCTAACCATTTGTGATTTTATAAATGGAAACTGAGCCCGGTTTTAAAGCCGAATGCAGTTATTGATCCAGTCAATATTATTGATTCAATGCTTCCTCATATGCAACCAGGGGCAATTTTCGAGAATTGGTGACGAGCGTAGGTTGTATGCAACATTTTCAGACCCTTTCTACTGACAGAAGGCTCTCTATTACCTTTGAAAGGAAATTTTCACAATAATTGTTACATACTTTGAGGTAATCATTGAAGTAAATTAACCTTCAAGTCTCAGAAACCTTTGTCACCTGATTTTCATTCTTCGAAAGAGGCGCACAATTTCCAAAAAAGGACGCCAGACTTGCTTCAAATTGGCTAGGGTCCCTAGCCTAGGGATGGGCAACTGCTCTTAGCTGCCCCCCCCCCTTAAATCCACCACTGTATGCAACATAGGCATTTCACTTGCAACATAGGCATTAAGAAGTTTGATCTTAACAGAGTTGTTCTTTCTGCTGAAAATTCTGTTGAGCTTTTATAAGCATTAGTTGCCAAAATCTTTCCTCTGTTGATACCTTTTCCTGAACCGAGTAAACTTTTTGAATTTTTCCATCCTTCGTTTCTTTTTAGTTTGATGTTATATTCTTCCGTTTTAGATTCAATTAGTTGTAGGCTTCTTTCTTCAAGTTTAATAGGAACGGTATTTTTTATATGACATATTTGATGTTCTGCAGTAGATGCCCATGTTATATCATCATTATACTTAATAACACTGGTTAAAAATGTATTTTTACTAAGACCAAAAAAGTATTGTAAGATGCTGTTAGTCTGGCAAGCTCCATTGAGGCATTGATCCTTTTCCCTGCAATTGCAGGTTATCTCCTTGCTGCTCCTACGTTCAACATAAAGGCCATTGTTGTGGGTCTTAATAGAGTTCTCAAGTGTGACGTTACAAAAAAATTTTTTAGAAGTTTCAAATTTTGACCAAACACCATAAAGTTCTCTTATTTATGCAAAATCGGTTAAATTTGTCAAAAATCCAGTGAGCTATGGCCAATAGAAGATCTGGAGTTTGCTAACAGATTACTGTTATTTGTGCTCAGTTCATAAAGTTGTTAACTGAGACCAAATTATAGAGCTTTGATGGGGCCAGAGCTTGTGCTCATCTGGACATACCTCAGCTATTTTGTAATAACTTTAACTGATTTTGTAGATTTTGAGGTATTTCATGATGCTCTTTCAGGATATGGGAAACAAATTTCAAAAGTTCTAAAAATAGATTTGTGTGACGTCATCACTTGACAAATCTATTAGGCTGTGTTCACACTGCACAATCTTATGAAAGGCCTTCAGTCGCTATGAGATAATTTCTGTAGTGTTCAAATTGCTAAATACAAAGACGCTAGTTAAGGTTACGGTAAACGTTTTCTGGATGAAAACATCATTTTTTCGATTTTTTCACATTCAAGTAGCTGAACTTTCAAGGCACACAATGATACCAAATTTGAAACAAACAGAAATTTTGAAAGTGGAAAAAATCCCATGTAAACGAAGGTTTCCATAATTTCTTTATCAAAACTTTTAGTTGAGGCCTGAAAATCTCTTGACCTCTTAAGCCGATTATCGTTGCTTTGCGGTTGTGGTCGCATGTCTCATTTACAATATCGCATGGCACATCCATATATCCAATGTAGGGCCGGCCATGTTTATTTAAACCGGCTTATTGATCTTAAATCTTCAAGTGACTTGACCCGGATTACACTGTGGTTTACGAGTGTATCTTGCAAGTGCGATCAGTAAAATCCCGTTTTCTCCGGACTCAAAATTCCTCTACATGCAGGAACGAAAAGCTATTATGTACCCAAGGAACCAATCAAATGGCTCGAAAATTTTCACACGGCCAGGGCAGACGTTGGGCAAACAAAGTGTGTCTCAAAATTTTTTTATTTTCTCTGGTCCGTCTTTTATACCCAAATTATTTGCCAATTTTTAACAGGGTATAGTTTCAAGAAGAGGAGGAATTTAAAAAATCTGAGACACACTTTGGTAGCTTAGGACCTGCTTGTCAGTTATGCGATTTCGCTTGTTAGTTAGCTGCCAGGTTAGTTACAAGCTCGTGCAGGCAAGGAGTCACCCATTCAATCGATAAACAACCAGCTTCTAGGAGTTATTTGACAAGATGGGTTGATGGATCCACTGAATTCTTCCTCTTTGGATCTCATTTCATCTTCAGTTTTCTGCTAATGAATGATTGTACTTGAATTACATTTCAAATTCTTGTATTTGAAATTTGGCAGTCTTTGACAAACATGAACGCATTTTAAACAGAAGAATTATTATGAATAATGCCATTGCACAAGTTTTTAATAGCGGCCAATATGAATAGCCAAAAGTGGGAGCAATATGAATAGGCTGAAGAAGACATGGGCGAAACTCAGCAGCTATAACAACATGCTGGTTAGTAATGGTAAATGGTCCCTAAACTCACTCCATCTACTTCTAAATCTATCTATTATACTAGCATCAGTATATCCTGCTACAATATTGTTATCAGCAAGGTAGCACAACTTTTGAACAACTTCAATTGATTCACCATCCAGGTATACTCTTGCACATAAACTGGCTGATATCCTTTGGCCTACTTGAAATTCCACTTCACCTCTTATATACCCAGTGCTCACGAGTTTCACAAAAGATTAACATTATTTTGCTTCAAAGAAGAGTTTTTCTGAACTGGAGAATCCATGCCTAGTCATTTTTTGCTTTGCCACCTTTCTTTGTTTCAAAGGCCATGTCACAAGTTTCAAAGGCCATTGAATAAAACGTTTCTAACGATAAAAGTCAAAAACGGGGTGTTTCACACCCCATTGTTTGAAATTCTTTTAAATTAGTCAGCCAATTTGAGAACAATCTGAAAATCTATTTTGAAAATTTTAAAAAATTCATAATTTCAATGCTTTTATGCATCAGACAATAACATAGAATAGCACTAATTTCGTGAACACTTGGTACAATTTAGTAGAAATTACAATTGAAATTTGTCAGTCAGAAATCTTGTACACCTCTCTCACCCTGAATTTGTTAGTTTACGTCCTGACGTAACCAAAGGAGTCAGTATTTAAAACTTGATTGCTTATCACAAACCTACCCAACTAGACTTTCCTAAAGTCTATTTTTGTCTACTACCAAACAGTCCTTCCTTTATCTTCTTTTTACAGAGGCACTTCATTGCAAAAACCGCTTAGTTGTTTTGTTTTTTTTTTAAGTTTCCACTTTTCTGTCAGGGTGCTGCCCAGACCTCATTAATCTGCGTGAGCGGCGCTCACAGGCACAAAAGCTCATTCTCAGGAATTTCTGCAGGCACATTTCTAAATTTATTTTTATTTACCTTCGTTGTATTAGAGTCATGCTTTTTCAAACATCTTTCTTGGTATTGAAACTGAACGGTCAAATAGAATATAAAAGGTAGTAGTTGCAAGTCTTTATTACCAAAATGACAGAAGGTCCTTACTCTAAAGGTGCCATTTGATTCTCGAAATCAAGTTGGCTGTTTGTCTCTTTTCCTCTATTATATCTTGGTGGAAGAGATCATTTGCAATTATTGTATCATTTTTTTCAGAGTATTATGTTATAACTTGTTAATCTCATTCGTGCATAGTAGGCTGAAGAAAGGACACTTCTCAAGCTTTCTTTACTTCGTCTTCAAGCTTTTGAATCTGGTAGCTATCGATTTCTGAAATTTCATGCCGCACTTCCAAATAATTAATCAAAAACAAAATGTTCGACAATTTGTGACAACCGCCAAAAGCCACTGGAATTGATGATCTCCCCCCAGGTCTCATCAAAGATGCTGCTGACGTGCTTTCAGTGCCACTTTCTCATATAATAAATTTGTCTCTTGACACAGGCCAATTTCCACAGGAATGGAAAGAGGCTAAAATCATTCCTTTGCACAAGTCAGGATCGACAACTAACTTTGATAACTATAGGCCGATATCCGTACTACCTAAAGTGTCAAAGGTAATAGAGAAGATTGTACACAAACAGTTGATGAATTTTTTAGATGAAAACAAACTACTTTCTACTAGGCAGTTTGGCTTCAGAGCAAAAATATCAACAGAACTAGCAGCAACACTGCTGTTAGATGATATCAGGAGAAGCATGGACAAAGGGCAACTAGTCGGTGCTGTGTTTGTTGATCTTAGTAAGGCCTTTGACACTATCAGCCATTCCAAATTGTTGACCAAGCTACCATCATACGGTATTGACGGCAAAGAACTTACCTGGTTTGAGGACTACTTGTTTAATCGGTCAGCACAAGTGAGCTACAATGACGTCCTATCGGAAGCTCAGCAGTTAAAATCTGGAGTTCCACAAGGTTCAATCCTTGGACCTCTTCTGTTTGTGCTATTCTTTAACGACATAACCGATGTAACTGAGACAAACATTGTCAAATATGCTGATGATACGGTTATTTATTGGGCAGATAAGGATGTTACAAATCTGAGCAAAATCCTTACGAATGAAATGACAAAGCTTGAAAAATGGATGGATTAGAATGAACTCATTCTAAATGCAAAAAAAGGAAAAACAGAGGTGTTGGTTTCTGGGACTGCCCAGCGTCTAAAGCGACAGAGTGGGGAAATATGTGTTCAATACAAAGGGACAAAAATCAATACTACTACTTCATATAGATATCTGGGAGTGGAAATCGATTCAACTTTGAATCTAAACACCAACTTTGCACTATGTTATAAACGAGCTTCTGGCAGATTACGTCTACTATCGAAGTTAAGGCGTTTCTTGGACAGCACAACAGCATGAAAAATTTTATCACTCTATGATTGTACCTGCTTTTAAATATTGTGGAATTTTAAACCTGAAACCAACTACTGGTCAGTCGAGAAAGTTAGCTGATCTTCATCAGCGTGCTATAAGAATAATTTGCATGAGCTCAAAGGAATGCAGTGTACTGTCACCTGAAAAATCAAATATAAAACGAGCTTGTGTCCTGTTGCATAACATTTTAAACAATGATATATGTGATGCCTTGCAGAGTCACTTCGCTACACATGAACACATCAAGACCACAAGGAACAACAAATGCTTAGCCACTTGCCACGCATCTCTATTTGCCACGCTAAAACTGAATATGCGCGAAAGGGATTTAATTACATGGGGGCTAAGTTATACAAGGATTTGCCTATAGACGTAAGAAATGCCGAAAATAAAAAGGATTTTAAAGAAAAACTGGACTTAATTTTAAAAACGGAATAGTTGTGATAAATTAGGCTTTTTAATAATAATCAAGGAATTTTATCGTAATATTTTTTCATAGTTATAAAATTGTAAGTTAGGTTTTTAACATTTCTTTTCTTTTCTTTTAAGCAGGACAGGCATTGAAATCGGCAATATTTTTGTTGAAGCTTTCGTCCTGTTGAAATATTCGTTTATTATTATTATTATAACCAAACAAGCCTCTATGTCTTCAATTTATGGAGTAAAAGCATTTTCAAATTAAAATAATCAAATCTTACAAGCATGAGAAACTCAAAGCTAAAAAACGGAGTATCCTTAAAAGATACTTTTTGTAATAAGACATTTCAACGAAATTAATTGGGAATAGAATCTTTCCTAGAAATGAGAAAAGCCCAGTGTAATGTCGAAATTCTTGCAACCTTTGCCAAAGAAGCGAAAGCAAAATCCTAAAATTCACATACCTTAGATGAAATGAAATGTAGTTCATGATGATATTGATATGGTATCTGCTTTTGACAAAGGCAAGTTGGTGTAACAGAATTTAGCATAACATAGGTTCTCGATTTATCAGTATCTGACTATAAATTGCACCCTACTTTACTTGGAGGCACATTTTTACTCGGCTTTGCCCTCGCAGGCGCAAAATATTGTTAATGAGCCCTGGTGCTGCCAATCAAGGAATTAAATTACGAACAAAAAGCTATAATCTACTGTTATACAGCTAAGATACTATTTTAAAAGATATGAGCCTTAATTTTCCCCTTTTTTCCTTAAATCATTAAAAACAAGCAATTTCAAAGAACAAAAAAGCTAATTAACTACATGCTAAGCCAACCATAATGGAAAAGCACATCTTTTTTCTGTATTCATTTGAAGTTGGTACAAATTCTAGCTAATTACATCTAATTATAACGATTTAATTTAAGTAGCCATGGCATGATATACATCATCTATAGCCAATGCTGCATATATTTTTCTTGCTAAGGTCACACGTACAGTTGCATGATGAAACTGTGTTACTTTTTTCTATAATATTTCTAAAGTTGGGGAGTATTTTGTTTTGCCTGGGATCAAGTTCCATATTTGGCTACATCTATTTATGGGCAATCATGTATGGAAAATATTTCATCCATAAAATTTGGATCTTAACCCTGACATTTTTTTATTATTTCTTTTGGGAAGTTTTTCTTATAAGTTATTGTTTTATTCTTTATTAAAAGTTTTTCAAAAGTTGATGGATATTCATTATGAATCCTGTTTATTCGCCTATTCAGTGGAAAATAATTATCTTTATACGAAGCAATCCTGGCTTCGGTGTTTTCCTTTTTCCAGCTACTTTGCAAAATCTTTAATATGCTCTTCCAATCTAAGTTGATGATCCAACGCTACTCCCAATAATTTAACATTCTTACTTTCTTTGATATAACAATCGATTTGAACTTTAGCTCCTTGTTAACTGGATCGGTTGGTTTTAAAGTTATTAGCTTCCTTTTATCCCCGTTGAGTATCAGAATATTTTCACAAATCCATTCCTAAGTTAAAGCTGCTTTTGATTCTAAGTCATCAGTTAGTTCATTTATTACAGTACTTGACAGGCAAATTGTATTGTCATCTGCATAGCTGCATAGGTTGCTTTTGTTTAAATGAAGAAAAT
Organism: Rhopilema esculentum; assembly: GCF_057945365.1. Classification (NCBI taxonomy): domain Eukaryota; kingdom Metazoa; phylum Cnidaria; class Scyphozoa; order Rhizostomeae; family Rhizostomatidae; genus Rhopilema; species Rhopilema esculentum. The sequence goes on along the minus strand of NC_142826.1, from coordinate 808,192 downwards.
TGTCGTTAATGTAAATGCTGGAAGACAACAGAGAGTTTGCACAATGTATCACACAGTTCGTTATATATTGTTTCAACATCAGTTGTAAGAGAGGGGCAACTCGGAAGCAAACTATTCACCATTGGTTTTGTTACTATTGAAGTGCTGATTGTTAGATGCACCAAGAAACCTTTTCTCGATAATCTTATTGGTGATAGATTTGTACAAGCCATTTCCCGCCTTCTTTCTTTTTTCCAATGGCAGAAGGGCACCTGCCATTTAAGCAATCTGCTGTGGGATAACGTTTTGTATCGTTGTATCAATGCCAAACGAATCAATTCAAATTTCAAACCAGCTTTGTATTTATCTTACATTTCTTCGCTTAACTAGAGAAAAGCACAATATTCAAAAGTGATTTTCTCTAGGCCCTTTTGTGGTGGTAGTGGCAATACCTCAGTGGCAGCAATTACGGGTTTTCTGCATCTATACTTGACTCCTTGTGTTCTCCTATAAATTTGCAAGTTGTATGTCCTATATTAATACAGTTTACCTACAATGAATTACGAACGTGTCGTCTCCATCATTCGTCTATTTCGTCTGATATTTTCTCAAAAATTGCCCCAGACGAATTCATAGCTACTACCTTCTTTGTTGCTAAGTAATGTTTCTATATGTGTTATAAACTACAGCGTCAGGAACACACATATCATTTTCAAACCAAATCTTTCTCGATACTTTTCTAAATCTTTCTGTTAACCAGATTTCATATATCTACCCCTGGTTAAAAAGAGGACTAGTAGGCGGAGACGTTGCTCCTTCTTTCACTATATGCATTCAATTCAATTTTATTTGATTAATACAACTGTACAAATAGATTATATATACGGTTTATATGTTCTACGCCGTTATTTTATTGTACCAAATTTTGTTCATTTTCGACGCACAACACGCACAACTTCATTGGCTATAGATGCACTGATGTTTCTACCATGCAATATGACAGTTTTCTGTGACAGTGTATTTATCGCCATTATTGCATTGAATGAAAGTCTTTTCTTGGCGTACTGCGAGTAATCTGACATGGTTACGATGCAACAGCCCTCCTTTACTGGCTTTGCATGGTCTCTTTTTTGTTGGGAGTACAAGGGGGGTCCTTTTTTGCTGTGCGAGAGGTCTCCTTTCGTGGCCATGCAAGGGGTTAGCTTTGGTTTGAGGTGAATGGGGTTTCGTTTATTGATCAGCTCCCTTGGTAAATGTGAAAATTGTGAAAATTCCTATTGTTATGAAACTTATTATTTTCCCTTTTTTCCTTTCGAATAATACAGTGATTCGTTTTCTTTCGAGCAGATATTAGATCAATGGCTGGCAGCCGCTAGAGCGTTAGGGGTATATCAAATTTCTAGGACTGGTAGTACGTATTTTGGGTTGCAATAATAAGGGTTGGTGCATCAGAGCAAAGCTAAACACAAGCCCATGCCTCGGGTCCTTTCCCAAAGCCCTCGACTCAGGCCCTTGCCCAAAGCTCTTGACTAAGGCCCTTGCTCCGGGCACTTTCCAGGAACATTTCAAGGCACGTTCTCCAAGCCATTTTCAAGGCACTTTCTCCAGGCCCTATCAACGACCCTTGCCCCACACCTTTGTCCTAGACCGTTGCCCATTGGTCTTGCAGAGACCCATTGATCTCGAATCGATCTTTAAAGGCAGCTTTCTTGATCGTCAGGCACTGTCGGACCGTGCCATTTTTTGCTAGCAACCCCATTACATTTGAACGGAAAATCAGTTTTCAAAGAAACTTTACGCAAAACAGCAATCCTATCGAATTTATGAATGAGATTAAAGACTAACTATCTCAAGAAATTGATTTTCGGATTATGCTTTGTACACACTGAATGATAAGCAAAAACATGAAAGATTAACATCCTTAATGGGGGAGATATTCAGTCCAATTGATGAAGTTTAGAATTTGGGCAAATTAAAGCGATTTACCTTGAAGAGATAAGAGCTACAATGTTGATTTTATTTGGAAAAATCTGTTCAGTCAGGGATCCCGCAAAGTTTGAACTTTATTAACTTAGATAAAGCTTGGTTTCAATCGCTTTTAACATGTTTGCAAAGTCAATTGGTGGAGGATTAAGATTTAACAAGATACCAAATGCAAGTGTTATCGTTATGCTTGTGTTTACACCACCGTCAAATTAATAGTTATACAACATGTACGTTATTGATTAGTATGCGTAGAGCCCGCGCCTTTCTTTAAATCGTGTTTTATATCTTTTTTTTAGATGCAAGAAATCCGTCCCGGTCCCTCAAAGGTAAGTTTGATTACATTGGCACCGTTATTTACTCATTCAGCGCGTATTTACATCAAGTTCGTATGTGGTTGATGTTTGAATTTGGGCGCGACACAGCTTACACATTCGAGATAAACGGAGAAATCAAAAGCTTCAATGAAAATACGCTTTCCTGCTGCATATTCCAAACTAAACATCTAATATTGAATAAAAACAAACAAATACCGTGTTTACTATAAAATCGCATTTTTCAGTAACGGATGTGTCAAAATGCCATCCAATGGCTTCAGGAAGGCTCGGCTCCTCCGGTGCGACAGTCCTTTTCCATCTGTAACGCTGCACCTTGGCAAGTCCTTCCATTCTATGTAAATTATTTGTATTTGATATTGCCCGGGGCTTGTTATTTATTCTGAGGAGAGTGCTAGTTTGCTTTTCCTAAGTAAGCAGTACACTTAAACAGGGGTTTTGATTTTTTCATAAGGCAGTTCATTTGTTTGTACTCCTAACTGGAATATTTTTTATATGTCGCCATTTTTAACAATAGTCATGGTTCAGACGAAATATCTAAGTTTGCAGTCGGAATTGAGAGAAGATGAATAAATTTAGGCTATTAATTTGTAGTTGTTCTATTTGGAAACTTCTGATGTAAAAATAACTACAGCACTATGAATGACTTTTGATTCCGGAAACTTTTGACTTAGTTGACCGCCCAAGGCCTAAAGTACGAGCTGTACTAATAAATATTTTGATAAAACCTCAAAATTTATTACGTTCTGTTCCACTAACAAGATCCTGAACTGAATAAAACCAAGGCTCATCTTTTCAGCAATCGCATGCAATGCATATCATGCTTATTGGTGTATTTAAAAGGGTAAAAACCTTTTTTCAATTTAATAAAGGTTTGATATATCAGCCTTTTTGCCAGCCAAAATATCGACGAAATAGGGAGTAGAGAAAATTATCAAAAGGGTAAAAAGTATTAAATGGTAAAAAATGGAATAACGAACTCTTTTTAGAAAAACCCAAGTCAAATCTTGAAGGACCGCGGACCATATTACAGATTGAGGGGGCTAAAACGTTTTTTTGGGGGGAGGCTAAAAATGCTAAAAATCAAGAGCATAGTAATTTTTGTATGGTTTTAAGTCTATTTTTAAACTTTTTTGGGGGCAAAAGCCCCCTTAGGCCATCCCCAATTTCGCGGCCTCTGAAACCTTAGCTCCGGGTACACCATCGAAATGTCCTCATCCAGGCAAGTGACGTTTTATCACTTCTTACACATTTAGTGTTTTTGGTATTTTAAGTGATCTTTTATCACTTGTTACTTATTTAGTGTTTTAGTATTTATTATTTAGTGTTGGTGTGGTGTTTTTGTTTCGCTTGTTACTTCAAATGACGTACTAAAGTAAGGGAGACCAAGTCAGCCTGACACGTCCTGTGTCCTATCTGCTTCTTTCTATCTATTCCTGGGTTTGAATTTGTCATTTTCCGTCACCTTGTATTATTCATCTATTTATCACAATGACGAGAGTTGGACCAAAATCTTCCCATTTTCTTGTACCCTTCGTGAGTATTTTTGCCAAACTGTTCACGTAAATTGAAAACACTTAGGTATTTTATCCCTTGTCGTCTAATTTCTTTTCTAAACAGGGCTTTGCGAGTCCTCATATATAACACTGATGTGTCTTCACTGTGAATATTCCCTGTTTGGTTTTAAAACCTTTTTTGAAGATTTTTATCTAACGTGCTTTTGAAATTATTCTTTCGCCGTGATTGTATGCAGATACTGGCGATAAACAATCCCCGTTAAATGGTGATATCTTTTAGGCATTTTAAACTGCAATTGACGCACAGCATAGTTGTTTTTTCCTAAAGGCAGATTAAACTTGTCTGTATTGAATTCGCATTACTCAAAAACCAAATCCGCTAAAGGAAATGGTTGAAATGCGTTTTTCGTCCAGCCTAAGCCTGTGGCCGGCCTCAGAAGAAGCTCCCCAACGAAGCTTTCTTATATTACTGAATTCTTTCAACTGCCGCCGCACTATTCAGCCCGCCCTCTCTTTAACATCTTGCGAAATGTATTTAAAACTTCCATCGTGAATATTTCTATAATTGCGCGTGAAAATTCTAATCCTAAATCGGCTTTGGTAACTTTTTGCAGTAAAGATTGTTTAGACAAGATTTATCGTCTAGTTTTACCTTGGCGATCAATTATATATATATTATGCAATATTAAAATGATTTTCTTTCTTATGAAAATAGGGAGGAACGTTTTTTAACGACTTGATGTGTGATAAAGCGGCACAAACTTTAAAAGCTTCGCACATTAGGAAGAATTATTACTCGCGTTTAATCTGATACAATTTTTAGGGTATGCTACCTTTTTTTCAAGTGACGAAGTTTTGAATATGAAGCCTTCGTGGTGGTAGTCGGTCAGTTGGGGACATTGGACATCTAACTCGAGTGGGGTTGAGATGGTTTTATATTTTTGCGGAAGAGGGAATAGGCTTGCATAAGACAGTATATTTTATTTTTAGGGTGATTAAAACATCATCGATACTAAGTAATTCAATTATTTGGATAGAACTTTGAGCATAAAGTTTTACCAAGTACTTGCTCATTGGAAGATGCAACAAAAGCTAGCAAGCTATCAAAAAGCAGAACTACAACAGCACATATGAAACATTTTTCATTTCTAAACTGTACCCAAAAAGCTAATTTCTTCGCAACACTCTCTTCGAAATCATAAAAGAAATAATGGACTAATTGTAAAGGACAGGAAACCACGAAATCAGTAGATCGCAAAAGTTTTTGGAAAATAATGCAAGTCAAAACGTGTCAAAGAAACCATATGATGTTATATGAAATCAAATATTTTAAGTCCAAATTCCTTTGTTGCCATCATTTTTAAAATTCTCTTATATTTTATGGCTTACAAACAAGAATCTTAATTTTTTCACCAAGGCTCAGAAAAACCCAAAGTTTGCGGTTGTGGATGGGAAAGCCTGGAGCCTACGATCAATTTAATTATCATAGAAAGTCTAACATTCACAAAAAGCCAGTGAAATCACATCAACTAAATCGCAAAAAAATCACAGAAGAAATCATTTGATTTTTAAATCACAAAAGCTCGTAATACACTGTTTTAAGAAGTGATTTGCTCCTCATTTGGTACCATGTTTGTCCCTTGTATTCTTACAGCGGTGCAATGCTATATTCTCCTTCTAATAGACTGTGATTTGCATTTTTTTTGTTCGGAACCATTAAATCCCTGATATAAGAAGAGTTTTGTTCCAATCTGTGCTCCTTCTTCATACTTTTTCGTACAAAACCATCAGCACCAGAAACTAAAATAGCCAGATTTTCACCGCTGTCGTATTACGTCACTGGAGATGCTACAGTGTCTTGCCTAACGAATGTAGGCCATTTACCGCCCTGCTCCAAAAGCCACAGAACCACCTTAGAAATAACAAAATCTCTCAGACTAACATTGCACAATACCTCTCTTTTAATGGGTATCACAAAGTTTTGTGTTAAAAACAGAGCTATAACCAACATAGATTGCACTTTTGATATGTTTTTTAGCATAATCCCTACTCAATGACAGATAGTGCTTTGCGCCTGTAATCTTTTTCTGTCGTGCTTTTTTGTGCTTGTTTGTGGAAGTTAGTAGAGCATCTAACAATTTTTGTGACTTTTTATTCAAACGGGTCTTAGAAGTTGTACTTTGGTAGCTTCCAATTTTTGATCGTAATTAAATATCTGTTAGGATAAGCTTCTCACACCTACGTTTTCTTCCTTCTTCCCTTTAAATTTCTTCCAGGGATTTCATCAAACTTTTCTCATAAACAAGGAGTCTAATAATCTTTTTCATGAGTGAATTAATTCTATTGCAGGGTTACTGTAGCGTTGTGTCAAATCCCGCCTAATTCTTAAAGGGATACCCGACGAATCTTACTGAATTATTTTTTCTTGCAAATAAATTAGTTTTGGGTTTTGTCGCAATTTATTAGAAAATATGTTTTGTTGTAACTGCATGAATGGATGACTTACTATTGATTTGACGCAATACAAACGAAAGCACCAAAGCACGTTGATTGTCGAATTGTTCGTGTGATTCGTGTGTTTGAGACAGCTCTAGTCTAATGTATTGCAAAAGGTGTTAATGGGCCTTGAAAGGACAGACCTACTCCAAAGTTTCGAAAGAAGGGAGTGGGCATACTTTCATAATAAAAACAAAAGATAGAAATGATACTTTTGTGCCAAGTTTGTTCCAGTAGGACTGAAAAAAATGCCCATGTACTGTGACGTACAATACAGAAACTATTTAATAACATACCATATCTTGCAACACCATACAACATACGATACCATTCACCATACCATATAACATTCCATGCAATACCATTCAATGCCAAACAATCATAAAATCACACAAAAATGTATAGTACCATTCAATCTAATTAAACAGCTTTAAAGTTATACCATACTTCAACAGCAGAAATTTGGCTTTGATTGGGGAAAAGGCGGTGAATTTCTGGGTCGCATATCCAATGTCATGATTTTCCAAGCCATATTGATTTGGGGGAGGAGAATTTCCTAAACTCTGCAAAATTTCCGCCACTGCAATACCAAACCATATCATATTATACTATACAAAACCATACCATATCATACCATATCATATACCATACCATATCATATACCATACCATATCATATACAATACCATACCATACAATACCATACCTTACGATACAATACCACACCACGCCATACCATACCTCACCACACCATACCACACCACACCACATCATACCACACCATACCATACCTCACCACACCACACTATACCATACCATACCTCACAACACCACGCCACGCCATACCACACCATACCTCACCACACCACACCACACCACACCACACCACACCACACCACACCACACCACACCACACCACACCACACCATACCATACCATACCATACCATACCATACCATACCATACCATACCATACCATACCATAAAATAACATACCGCATCATACCGTAACAAAGTGCAACATACAAAACCATACCGTAACATACCATAACATCATGTAACATACCGTAACATAAAGTGCCAAGCAATAACATATTATGCCTTCCTCTGCAGAATATTATGTATCATCTGGACCCAATGATTCATTTGGTGAAGCTCTAGACTGGGAGCCGAGCGGTTCCAGGTTGGAACATTCCCTCAGCCAGAGCCAACGGTGAGTGTCAGAAAGGACGTCCGAGAATTTAGAAACTCGCATACTTCGTCACTAGACCATTTGCTTGTCTTCATAGAAACTTGCTTGTCTAATGATTTTAATGTCGTTTTGAGAAAATGAATGAAAACAGAAAATTTGATTACTTTTTGCATCAGACGTATTTCGGAAGATTTAAGTGAATCTGTTTCAATGACTTGTAGTTGAGATATGGCTATTTTGTTGTGTTTAGTTTTTCCCTTTTCTGGCCAGCAAACCATATTGTATTTGACGATACAAGTACTGCTAAGACGCACATGTTACCTCGGGGTCCATACTCTGAATTCCAAAGTGTTTATAGTAGTATATAGAAATTCAGGCTATCTCCTGCTATAATCATATATGAGAAACGGAAGAATCAATTTGTTCCTTCGGGGCAAATGTTTGGCAGATTCTTTTTTAGCCAGCATTATTGAACAAACTTAAAAAGAAAGCTCTTCCCTAAGGCTCCCCATGTTTTTAAACTCTGATTTGTTTCTGCATAATTGCTATCTATTTTTGAGAAACCTGATACAGCACCAGTCAATGGCCTTCATTAACCGTGTATCACCCTTTTTAATTGAAATCCGCTGTCTTTATGATACCGACATAATGGCGGAGAATCTTTTCACATCTTGCACATGTCCATGCGAAATTGCTTTTTTATATAAAAGACCTCGAAATCACGTGACAAATCCATAGGAAGTTATTGGATGTTTCATTATTTTTCTCCCTCATTCCATATCAGTTGTCTTTAGCCGTAAAATCTCCGATAATCTTTTCAAAGGCTTATTTCATTCCCTTAGGAATTGAACTAAATTGCTTCGACTTCGGCCTTAGCGGTCTTGAAATCCACCTAGAAAAGCTTTTTGTGAGTGACTTCACGTAGCTGTGTATTACCTGCAAAATTTATTTCCCTCTCTCCACCCTTAAATGATTAAATACCGTTATTTCGTGAACATAAGAATTGTTTCCTATATTCGCCTAGTATAGATTTCTGTCTCTTAGTCTTGATCAGTTTCGTCATTCCCGAAATAACTCTCATTAAGGACTTTGCTATGTCTCAGTTACTAAATGCATAGCCTTTGCAAGGTCAATTAGCAAATGTTTCAAAAGTCTGCAGATTAGCAAATTAATGTTTAACCGGAGCTTATGATCAAATTTCGTTTCTTTCTTCATCTGTGATTAGATATTTTTATGTTATGAATATGCTTTCTTTCCGAGGCTCGATAACAAAACCCTTTGATTACACTGCTAAATCAGAGTAACGGCAGTGATTATCTTCGTCAAACATTCTCCTATTTCTATCCCAAGATTCCTTTCTTAATCTACACCATAACCTTAATCCAGTCCCAATAATCTTTCCTGACGAAACAGAGCTCCACGCCATCCATCATATCGATTGAGAATCGTATCTTGGGGACAACGGTCAACCATGCGTCATCCTTTTGATACCCTCATAAGTCGCCTCTTGTGCAAAATTTTTCTGTAATTCTTTTAGTTAACCTGATGGCTCAGGTTGCTGCCATTTTAGGCTGTTGGGGGATTTGTTCATCTTTGTTTACCAATTTCTTCCTATCGTGAAATTCCATGCGATTGCCTAGGTTTGGTTCGTCTATTTTCCCCATTCCCACGTTATAGCTAAAATTTGTTTTCATTGTTGAGAAGAAACTTATTAGAGTGAACTTATTGTGCTTTATCGTATTCTTACATATTGGAAACGGCCGTAATCACTGCGGTGAAGGTGACATTTGGTTTAGGCCTTTAAGGGTTTGGTTTGGGTTGATGGTTATGTCACGTGCATCAAACTTGCCAGCTAAGCCTCCACTTCTCAATACCCTTTGATGTGAAGTGTAATTCAAATCCATCAGACCAGGGCAATTTCAACACTTCGTATTCTGTACAATCAAAGATACTGGAACAGTGAATATTTTATCAGACAATGTTGCATCATCTCGAGTTCAATGTTTTCGATATAAAATGGTTTATTTATTGCGGTATTTTTCTTCTATTTCTTTCTACTGAGATTTTCTGTCTTTGGCTTTTTCTAAGTAAACGAAAGAAAATCATCAGATAATCAAAGAGCCGAGTAAGTTCTTGTTCTCTTGCATGATAAATTCATTGAACACAACACTATCAGTTTGAATTTCATTGCTGTAACAGTGTGTTCTGTGTTGTGCTCTGCTTTGCTCTGCTTTGCTGTGGTGTGGTGTGGTGTGGTATGGTATGGTATGGTATGGTATGGTATGGTATGGTATGGTATGGTATGGTATGGTATGGTATGGTATGGTATGGTATGGTATGGTATGGTATGGTATGGTATGGTATGGTATGGTTCGGAATTGTGCTGTATGGTAATTTATTTGTCACACCAAATTTCGCTTTTCACAGTCTTTGTATCTGATTATACTGGTATGAGCAAGGATGCCTGCTTCACAGTGGCAATATAGGTCTATGGTCCTTACTGGGACAGATGTGGAAGTTAGCACAAAAGTTCTTTTTTGGGGTAGCGATAGCAGCTGGAGCCAATGTCCCAATTTGGAACAGCAATGGCATGGCTGTTCCAAATTGGGACATTATTCGCCAAATGAGGTCAGTTGGTACCGGCTCAGATTTTGTGGCTCTGATTTTGTGGCTCTGATTTTGTTGCCCTGATTTTGTGGCTCTGATATCTGGTTCGTTTTGTAAACAAGAAAGGAATATATAAACTGCTGTTTTACGAAGTCGAGCCTTCGCATAATGGGCACATGGAAGTTTCTGATAAGGCTTTGACTGCAAAGAAATTTTAGGACAATTGTTTTGCTGTCTTTTAAAGATGTTCATCGCATTTTAAAATTCTGTTTATGTCATGTTCTGAAGGGTAGGAAGGTTGCTAGTCGGTGTTTGGTTTTGATGCCTAGAATGTTAAATGCTTCGGAATCCAAATTATGAATTGGTACTTGTTATGGCCAATCTCAACAAATCTTTTTAACTTTTGAAGAGTCAAATCCGCTTTGTTTTTGTCCCGAATCTCTTTGATCCCTCATTGTATACAGAATTATATTAATAATTCCTCGAAATATTTTCGATGCAATCAAAATCCTGGTGATTCTTTTTAAGCTCCATGTTTCCTATTTCACCATTGCTTGTAACCAATTGCACACGTAAAAGTGGAGTTAAACAATTTCATTGTTAAAAATACACTTTGACAACCGAAGAAGAGATATGATAAGAATATGGAGTGTAGAAAGAATAAGTTTCCTGAGATTTTCTTGCATTTGCTAAAATTTGGCAAAATGAGGTACCTTTTCGAAATTGTCTCTAAATTTATACAAAGATTTGAGTCAAGAAGTTATCCATAGATATGATTTCGAAAAAGATTTTGATAGATATTCTCTGTTAGATTTATGTTTGACCTTGTTTTCAACGGCTCGTAATTTTAGCATGTTTCTACCTTCACCCTGTTTGCTTATTAAATCATGCGCATTTTCAACTTAAGCTGTATGACATTTACAATTATTTTTGCTAATCCAGGTGTGTTGTTAATCTTTGTCTAATATAGCCATTAAAACGTAGCAAAGGTGGTGTATGGAGAATTACTTCCGAGAGCACTTTCTCGTGGTCTCATTTTAGAGTATGGTCGTGAAAATGACAGTTGCTGTTAGTGTTGGTTCAATGGTCTGTCTCAATATAGAATAAGAAGGTGTAAAGTTTTAATGGCACATCTCTGGTTTGATTGTTTGAGGTCTTAAGAATGTTTGGAAAAGATAAGGTGGATTGTGTTGACTGAGGAATCTAGCAAAGTGAGTGTTAGATTAGCCAAGAAAGAGAGCTTCTCCAATCCGAAGTCGCATATTTTGGGCTAATCTAATGCTCAGGAGTATACAGCTGATAATTTAATCCTGAAATCCCCAAAATCTGAATTAATATTGTGTTTACTCAGGGTTTCTTCAAATTTAGCTCACTCGGACAATTTGTAATCCTGTGGCTTTGACGAACAAAATGGCGCACTCCTACGATATGAAAGACTAGATCTTGGTGGCTTAGGGATGGCAATGTTTGCGAGTTTCCTCAGTGATCCCAGGATGATTCATCTCAATATCAAAGGAACACCGTGCCATGATTTTCCCAGAGCCATTCAAACATTGCAACCAGGGCGAAAAATTTCTTAATAAAGAAAATCCTTTGATAACGGGATCACCTTTCATTTCATTTCTGCGCACACCACGATGATAACTATAAAAGCTTTATATCGAGCAGACAAATAGAAGAAGAATTCGCATTCTGTAGCTTCAAGTTTCAGAGTTCTCTCTCGTCACTGCGGAGGCGCATAGATGCCTTGCGATAAAGATCTAGTTGGATTACTCTTGTGTCTGCCTGTGATTTCTTTACGGTACTGTTTGTGTTTTTAGTTTGCTTGGTACCCTTAGTTAATCTTTAATAGAAAGCTTTTTTCCTTCTTCTAGAATATCGATGAACTGTGTCTGTTTGAGTTATAAACTTTTTACACTGTTTGAACTCTAGTTCCAGAGAAAACCGGAAGCATACTTCTCGAAAATAATTCTGTTCCTTGTAATAAAAAAAATACTTTTTCTCCACATAAGTTTTCTTTTTTCTGGTGATTGCTTTATAATTCTGGGATCTGTAAACAAAATAGAAATTTATTTAAGCATTTCAGTTGAAAAATATGATTTGTCATTTTGGCCACAATTTTGCCAAACCCTGTGGAGGTTTAATTGGCAAAAACCTTTACTCAACTGAGTAAGAAAGTCTGTCTAAGCTTAAAAAAGAGTGCAAACGAGCAAGTGACATATTGTGATCTGCATCTCTAGGCTCCTTTTTGCGTTTTTTTCCTTTTTCATCTGATGTAGTCAATTCAATCGACAGGTTGTTTAAATCAGACAAAATCTGCATCATCATTCGTAACAAAGGTCTTAGAGGCATCCAAGTCATTTCAGTGGTTTTTTTGCTTCTTGAGGCAAACATTTTCTGAAAGAAATAATTCTTTTTCACACATTGTCCCTGTGCAAGCCTATCAGGGAAATGTTGGTTTGGATGCTGAAGTTGAAGTAGGAATTAAGCCCAGCGAGATGATATGTTTATCTTGATGCCCCCTGTTATTGTAGCCTCTTATTACAAATATGTAAGGGGCTATGATGTCATAGTTGACAAAAGCATCATTTATTACGAAATCTTTGGAGAAAGTTTTCAAAGGTGTACTGTTATTGTAGACTGAAACTTTGTTTATGTGTGGACAGGGCGAGTAGATGTTTAGAGATGAATGGAGTCGCAAAAGTAAAAGTATACATGTAGATTAGACCCAAATGTTACGAACGAAGGGTAAAGGGTACTTTTGCGTGTTTGCACATTAACGGCAATAACTGTGTTATAGTCAAAGAACCATCTGGATAATTATTGAAATTCTTTCCTTTGGACTGTAAACTCAGTTGCCAGAGTGGATAAACCTGGATGAAGTGTGTCCAGCGTCTGACCATTACAATGTCCGGTTCTTATCAATAGCAAAAGTATTGGGTATTGTGCAAGATTGGTCAGTGATGTATAAATGACATAAGCATTTCACGTTGCAGCTCAAAATATTGGTGTTCTAAAACACGGCTATATTCTCCTTTTCATTCCTTTCCTATCTTCGTTGTCATCGTATAACATAGCTCCATTGTTCATCAAGGAAATACTGCCAAAAAATTGTCTTAACATACATTTATTTTCTTAAAATGCTGTTTCTGAGACTCTTAAAAGGGTCATTAAAGATTATCAGGATCCCCAGTTTCTTTGTTAAGGCTTGAAAAAGTCAGGCATGGTAGCTACCACTTCCATTTCAAACTACAGAAAAAGTTGGACTTACAAAGACCCTAATGTCATCGTCTAATTTCTAAATGAGTTTAATATGAGCTTTCATTCAGCTAGACCAAGTGCCACTAAAATTAAACGGCATTTTTTTCAAGGAATCGCATGCAGCAACTCTTGCATCGTGCTAATTTTGCTTAATTCAGGTCCAAGCAGATGTTTATTACGGTCGTGAAATTTATTTGCGTTGGCCATGAGAAATAATCAAAAAGAGCAGTTCACTACTCAGTTATACTCAATCGAAATTGCCATCAAATTTCTTCTTATATGTAGAATTAATTTGCTTTGAACGTGTTTGCAGCTGTGTAAACTGCTATCAAAGATCAAAGACACAGAAAATGAAGAGACTTTACCCATAACCGTTCTAACTAAATTCCATATTGTCCTATGTTTGTTTATTGTTCAGAATTTTTCGATTTTTTTGCAGCTAATCAAACATGTCGATTTAAATCAAATGCAAGTTTTTGAAAACAGTTTAATATTTTATATTGTTAATATGGTAGTTATTGTGGACAAACGCAGATCAGTTTGAATTGTCAGACTACATATTCATCTGCTTTCGTATTTATCGTCATCATCATCATCATAAATCATTATCAAAGAATTTTATTCATAGATCGCAATCACGAATCATAGATCATAATGATAATCGTACATCGTCAATCGTTATTAATCGACCATAGGCAACCCTCATATCATCATCAGAACCAGCGTCATTAATCATCGATCGTTATCATCAACCATCGTTATATCATCAATCAGTGTCATTATCGTAATCATTTTCAGCATCATCAGCATCATTATCTTCGTTGTCGTCGTCATCTTCTCGGTTTTACACTTCGATGTCAATATCGTTATAAAGATGACTTCGAAGACCACACACTGTGTTTAGCCCTCATATGCAGCATGTTCCACTCTTTTTATGCGTGACATGATATCATTCTATTTTAGGAGTACCGTGGATCTAAAACTGTCACAATGAACGTACAAATTGACTCACGCACATGGCCCCGTCATTCAGTTTTTTTGAGCTGACGCCAGTTTTCTAGGTAACCTTGTTGATTAGATTTCATTCTGTTTCTACATATTGGAGAGATAGATCTTTTCAAGATTTATTATTCAAGGCCACTGAATAAAAGTTTTGATCCAGAAAAGTCTTAAATTTGATAATGACAGATCACGACCCGGTCCTTATCAGCTTTTACTGAGAAAAATGCGAAAACCAGCATTAGCAGATGCGTGTGTTTTGCGTTCGGTTGTTTTTAATTTGGCAGCTATTTTCAAACCACTAAAAAAGGCATTCAAAAAGCATTTGATGGTGCAAAGACTGCCGGTATCGCAACAGCTTCAAATAAATTAACTTCCTGGCACGCTCTCCTGCAACTCTTTGATCTCGTAATCAGGAAACGCAATCGAGGCGCTAGCTAGTGTTCAGCAACTTCTCAATCGGATTAGGCCTCTTCATGCGAAAACCATATCACACTCAACTGCCTTTAAGACCTTAAGATTTCTTATAATGATGTGGTATTTTTCAGAGGAAGCAATCACTTAATTTTCAAATGGGAACATTATAGCAGGAAGAAATTATTCCTTCTTTATTTTTTCTTGAACTAATCAACAGTGCATTAAAGCATCATTTAAAAAGCTTAATTTTCTTTTTAAATTTGTCATTTATTTTACAGACTATGTTACAGTATAAATGCAAAACGTGATGTAATTATGAGAATGAAAACGACCTAAACTGAAAAACTAAATGTTTGCTCTTAATCCTCCAACCCTTTCGTTCTTCTTTTGAAGATGAGTCAACATTTCAGTGATTAATTCAACGAGTCAACATTTATCTTTTATCAATATATATGATTCTTTGGAAAATTCTTTTTGGGCCGATATTTCTTGGGAGTCTGCTTGCACTTTTTTTTATTTTGTAAGCCCCACTTTTTAGTTAGTTCTATTTTTATGTATTTTTTGTGGGTTTGAAATTGAGAAAAAGCCATTGGTTAACTTAAGAAGATAGGTATGAATTTAAAGTTTCATCAGTCTATCTGCAAAGATTCTTTTGAAAGTCAATCTTCTAATTTCCTGAAATGTGATTGCCACTTTTTCTTAATTTTTTCTGTGGTAGATTTTGATTGCAGTCAGATGGCGAATGTAGATTTTGATTGCAGTCAGATGTCGTATTATCAGTTTTTTGCACTGCCAAAATCAAGTTAAATGCAATCATGTAGCCGTTCATTTGTACGTGCCAAAGACAGGGTCAACACAAAACTGCTAGAAATGCTTTCGTCGATAAGGGCCCTGATAGCAGACTGACTAAGGAGTGCCGTCAGTTTTTCTTTCACTTCACGCTAAAATCTTGACTTTATGCATTCGTGTCTGCCTTTGGGTATGGAAAAGCCCTCTGCCTGTTTATACACGATATTAGAATCTGCTATTGACGTCGCTCTTATCAACAGCAAACACACCTTTGTCTAGAATTCAGAGTTTAGCATTTGGATTTATCTCTTGACAAGTTTCGAGCTGGGGATTTCAAAGTCTTTGATCAGTTCTCTGCTAATATTGAACTTGCTGGCTTGAAATTCGGCTCAGTAGGACAATGATGATTAAAAATGTAAATGGCAGAGTGAATAAGGGTCGTTTGCACTTCTGTTTGAGTTGTGTGAAAGAGTCCCAGATGTCGAATTTAAAAGAATTGGAAGTCAAACATCCTTGCCTCACCTTTTGAAATAGGAAAATTATTGACAGTTTGTTAAGGAAATCCGATGAATTAAAAAAAACATGAAAAATTTCACAAATTAACCCTAAAAACCAATGAAAATGGAATTAGTCGTTAAGTCTTGAACTAACGAAACAATCGACAAGCAATCAAGAGTTCAACGTCGTCATTTCTAACAACGATCCAGTTTATGAACTGGGCATACACGTCAACATTTGTAACGCTGGCCTTGCCTTCTTTGCTTCGTTTCTGTTTGTCTCGTCTCTGTATGTTTGTTCTTAAAACGTTATCAGTAAAGATGAAGAAACCTAGTGTCAGGAAATGGTCATGTTTGCGTGAAAAGCTAGATCAATATTTTCTGTCCAAATCTTTGCATACCTCTGTTGTACTATAAGCTAGCCTTATGATAAAGAAGATGCAATGAACATATCTTTCTTTCGTTCTTTCTTTCTTGGAAGGCAAAAGCACTGTTTCCTATTACACTGAAAAAAATGAGTGTTTCAATCAACGCAATTTCCAAGTTCTGCTATAGTTTTTAGAAAATGCTTGAAGAGTGAAGCAGACTAATGAAGTTAATGAGACTCGTATTTTCCTAGAATCCATTTTCCCTGATTTTTTATGTTACCAACATCCTAGCCTTGGCTTGACTGTAATTTGATTTCGTTTATACCTTAAAGCTTCTTGGCGGCTGGATTCTGACCCCTGTAAAAAACATGAAATGCACAGGTGAATTTTGTGAGATAACCTTTGTATCTACTGAATGGCTGGACAAACCTGAACAGAAGTGATGCTCTCTTCAATAGACATGTGAGGACCTTTTGAAAACACGGCGCCACCCATCTCTGTGCATATTTCAGTGGCAACTACTTCTTTTTAACGTTGCACAGTTTTACATATTCCACTTAGTGTTTCACTTAACCTTTTTAACATCACAGTGAAATAACTTCTTCTAAACAAGATTTTGCAAAGCTGGTTCTCTATTTCTTTATCTTGCATTTTTAATATATTGCACTTTGCCTCATGTTTCATTTATAAAATGAAAGAATATTCATCTGTAACTCCCTTAAAACATAGCGTTATTAGAGAATCGGTATTGGAGATGTTGTGAGCAAATGCCCGTGTGAGAAGTTTGACATTTGGGTGTTGCCAAGTACCGTGCTGACTTCGAGCCTGGGCTTTCGCCATCAGCTTGCAGGCTTGAGAACAGCAAAGCCAAAGGGGAAAGCGTTGCCTCGTTATGCGGTTTATTCGCGTGTGCGCTTAGTTTTTAATGAATTGTTATTTCGCTTTGCTCGGGGATCTTCTCGTCAGGCCATTGAATAATTGTGGGCGTGAGGAATATCCTGCATCAGTAAAAGGCCAAAAAACACAATCGATTTAACTTTGTAACCTTCGTTTGCTTAACGAAGAGATTCTGTTAATATTTGCCTTCGATTTCCTATCTAGCAAATTCCATAGGCCGCAATTAATGTTAAGCAAATTCTGTTTGGGCTATTTGCAGCATGGCTGTTTGTCAAAGCAACCAAACTGACAATTTCATCCTGGATGTTTCTTAATTATACTACCCACGATAACAAGATTTATAAATATTTGTGTATAAGGGGAAATAAATTAAATGTTTCGTTTTAATCTATACATATGCATTAGATTATAAAGTAAAGTTGACACGATATGTTTGCTTTTGCGAAGTCGAGAGGAAGATTGATGGATATTTCGTGACCTTTCCCGTGCACTTTTTTCACTTTTGTCATTCTTTTGTCTTCTTTTGACTTTTATATCATTCAAGCAGCTCCCACGCTCCAAGTTTGCATATCTTCATGCTAAAACTGTCGTAGTCAGATTCACGTGCTAAAACATCGTGCCAACTCATATAACCGCCCCACATTTTCCAGAACTTAAATAGATATGTCATTCTCAGTACTTGAATGTATCTAATTTTTCGGATAAATGTTGGTCGCAAATCCAAGTATTTTATTTCCTCTATTCTCACTGGAATATTTTCGTAATATCACCATAGTTCTTTTTACTTTTATTTAAACATTCCATCGATTTATAATCAGTTTATTTCTGGATCTGCTTCTTGTTATTATTTGGACACAATTAAAATATGAACTTAAATGAATAGTTGAACAAAGTCTTCTCTAACTGGCCTTAGGCCTTCCAAATCCGTATGATGTTTTTTGATGATCATTTGAAGCTTCTAAAGCGACCTTATTTGATTCATTTTGGAACTGGAAGATTAGGCTGTATAGTTATTTAGTGATAAGCATACTTTGAAAATTAATTTGAGTTTATGAAATATGGATTAACGTTTTTCGTTTCAGGAGAAGTGTTATTAGCAAAATGAAAAGAGAGGAACACTTTCACCGTGCAATCATTTGATTGAACATCCCGTCAAGGTATGATTTATGTTATTATCATTCGCTTTCTTACTTTACAAACTTTGCAATTCTTCAGAGGCAGTGCAAAGTGAGCTCAAGCCTTGTGCTTGCCTGTTGGTAATTTTGCCAAAAGACTTCACGTGATTCAAGTGACTTCGTCTAACCCAATCAAATCACAGATATGTCAGCTTTTCGCCAGCAGTTTTAGTGATCCTGTGTGCAACTGCAATCTATATAAACAAAGTACGTTCCAACTTCGCGCGTTTTTTCCAAGTGGTCAGATTTCGAAACCTCGATTGTGTACCAGAAGCCTGGTAATTCTTAAAACAATTTTGAATGGCTGTCTAACTTCATTTTTTCGGGATCAATGGGTCATTTGACAATTTTAACCAGAGTTTCTTTGTCATTGATACTTTTAATTCTTGCCATGTAAGATTTTTAGAATTTCGGTCGTTACAATGAACGGTTTCCAGTTTTCACTGAAAGCCTCGCGTCTTTTGCAATCGCCAGACAAAAAACTTTTCTTTTTGCTCTTTGCTATAAGTGGGGTTTGTAATTCTTTGGGGTTTGCCCTTGCCTCGTTAATACCTGAGTAAACTATACTTCTTGTGCAGATACCGAGGGCACAACTTTAGCATGCTGATGCCAATGAAGCGAGCTAACGTAAATTCGGCTCCGCATTTTCACGTGCCAGACTGTTAAAACAGCTTAACATGAGGTACTTGAAAAAACAACCCGTACGGCATGTTCTTATAATTTGTCAAAGCAATATTAAATGAATAAGTGTATTGTTTAACGAGTCCCATTTTAAAACCGAACTTGAATTTTTTCTTGCACTTCGCCAAGTGAAGTTTCTGAATTTTCCCATAACTGAATATTGAAATTACAATGTGATCTGAATAAGGAAGATTAGGCCACTTTAATAAGACTTGAAAACTGTGAACCTGATTTTAAGGTTGCAGAATGTTATTTGAAAACATATGTTTTGTTTTCAACTGAAAACTTAAATTTTTTACGGAAAGAATTTTACAATTCAATTTCATGTATTATGGTTAAATTTCGCACATTGCGTAACGAGACAGTCGTTTGCAGATTTTGTAAATATGACATGACCAACTGGCCTTCCATTAAGGCATTTCAAGCAAACAGTGTCGTACTTCAGTTTAAAAATATTCGCTTTAACGATTTAGACATCCCCGCGTTCTAATAAGAGCTTGCTAGTATCAGATTTGTACGAGCATCTCTGATGAAACCATATGCGTCAAATATTAAAATTGAGCGACACGTCCTAGTTAAACCCAATATTGACACAGAGTAAACCTAAACTCGCAACGTTAACAAAAGAACGTTTCATGTCTATTGAAAGTGATTTTCCCCTCTTTGATTTTTTGACACAAATTCTGAAATCTTCGTTTTGAGGAAACGACTGTTTACTTATTGAAATCGAAGTTGTAAATTTTGATGTCAATGTCGAGGCCTTCGGCGATTCGTTGCGGAGGTGGTCTGTTCTTCGATCTCCTCGTTAAGGCTCCTTCGTTGCCGCCAAGCTCTTATGAGCGATAAGCGTGGCATCACTTGCCATAGCATCGCATTTATCATCGTATTTCCCAGAACATTGCTTTAAAATGTTTTATGTTGTTCTTAGTGCCATCGTAATGTACCCAGTCGGTAATGGACATTTTCGATTTATGTATATAGTCTACTATTTTCAGTTCTTGCTGCTTAGATTGATTTTCTAGTTATTATTTTTTTTATCTTCAATAATTCAAGTTTCCAATAATTAGCAGTTTTAAATACCCTCAAGAAATTAAGTTTTAAAAATTAGCCTTTTGGAATTTTAGATATTTTAGAAGAGCGATTGGTGTGTGTTCTTTTAAATTATTAAGTATATTTTTCAAATACTTTGAGCGTAATTCAATGTAGCTAGTATTGCAGTAGAAATAGAGTTAGTTTTGGAAAATTATAATATTTAAATATAACCTATTATAACAGTTTGATAAACCTTGAGCCAACACTTCTTTGTTTGAATGGTATCTACTTCTTTGTTTGAATGGTATCTGCGAAGATGCAGGGCCCATAAACCTGCCCACCACCCCACTTTTTTGCAGAACAATAGAGCTTTTTCGAAATCTTTTGTTATGGGTGTTAAATTTTCTCTTGCCCCCCTTTCCAACCTGTGTTGGAGCCCATGAGATAGGTGGAAAGATTAAAGATAGAAGAAACATAATATTCCCGCCTCTGAGTTATTCCCATAAATGAGCTCATTTATATTCCAGAAATGCTTCATCTTTTTCGTACTTGAATAGTTCCAAAAGGAGCCTCTCTATCTCTTCAAATAATCTAAATTCAAACGGTGCATATTGTTTCAAAGGTTTAGACTGCATATTGCTTCAAATAATCTGTGTTCCCTGCGGTTGTTAGAAACATTGCCGTCTCATATGTTAATATTTTTAGTTTCCTAAAATATGTAATTTGTTTCTTGCATAAGGTCGCAGGTGCTGCAGTAGCAAGCTCTTATGGCCCATTCGTTTGTGTTATCAACCTGGAATCTTCAGTATGAATACCTTTGAGCAAAAACTAAAATACTTGGACATTTATTACAAATATTTGAGCTTTCTATAGTGGACTCATAAGCTAGCAGGCTATGGATGACAACAAGAGCATGCCTTGTTATTGGAGGACTGGGTCTAAGAGTTTAAACTTTGCGATTGCAGCTAAATTGGGATTAACTACCTCCAAGTAATTACCGTGCTTTAGTTTTCACTTTTTCTATTTATATTTTACCAACTGGTAAATCGAAGACACGCTTTTCTCCCTCTCTAATTTATCTAATGTTATATTCCGCGGGCATCTGCTTTCAATAACGACTTCGCGCGCTGAATTTAAAGCAGCACTTTCTTTCTCATGATTGCATATGTGCGGAAATTGTGTTTCCATGACAGCCTTTTAATAAGTTGAGAAATCAGGCTGTCGGCCTAATTACAGAAGTTGCCTTTGCAAACAACATATTTCTGCTGAGCAAATATCCGCACCGCAGTTTGGCCTTTCCATTCTTAGCAAAACATGAGGTTATTCGTATTGCCAAACGTAGAACTAAGGATCGTATTTGTTTTCTATTTCACAGTGAAAGAAATAAGATGGGTGGATAGGCAGACGTTGTCACAGACTCACAGTCGCCTCTTAACAAGCACAGGACCATTGAAACAACCGAAATAACAACAACAACAACAACAACAACTTTTCTACTCATATCAAGAAACATTGCCATCTTAAATATTAATTTTCACTGCGAGATTTCATCACTTTTCATTTTTACTTTCCAATTATACCTGAAATAATATATCGCTCCTGTTCTGTCTGTACCATCTTTCAGAGTTTCCTGTATTCATTGTGTAATCTGTTTGCGTTAGACATTTAGCAATGAAAAATATCTTTTCATTTAATTTCAAAGCATTTGTAAACAATGTTGGTCAAAAAAGAAGATATTTCTAGAAAGTTTCAGCTTGAAACATCAAGTAAACATAAAAATGTGATGTTATTAATTATCATAAAACACAAAGACTCTCAACATTTTTTCTCAAACAAGATATTGTTCAGAGCTTCCTTAGTTTTGAAAGCATGAGCCTTGAGTTTATTCAAGAGAGTTGCTTATATATGAAATGGGTAAGCCATCTATACTTCACCAACTCCAAAGTAGGAAAATCTGAAAACCTCCCTCGTCTCTTCTTGTCACTTTTTCATTTTTCTTCTTTTTACAAATCTGTTCTCTTTTCTTGTTGAGTATTCTTTTTCTTTTTATTCTTTATCCTCATCGCTTCCAAGACCATTGCGAGTTGTTCTTCGCCAAATTGAAACCTAAAATAAGAGATCTGGTTTAAACACGTTTAGTTGGTTGCATTGTTTTTCAAGCGTATTAGGCCCATTATCACTGACTGTCTTCAGATATCATGACAATAATTGTTTTTAACGGTTACTGCCCTTGTGATCAAGATCATATAACCATGATAGAAAAGATCTCTCATTAACCAGTTTTTAATAATCTAGCCGTTTTTGCGTTCAAAGGGTTAGTCGGTGAATTGAACGGAGGTGAATTTTCACTCTGTTTGTTTAGGTTTAGTCTCATAATGATGATAAGTTATTGGTTTTTAAGACCTTGTGGATATATCGATCATTTATGAGGAGAATTTGCGGTGAAACTGATTAAAATGGAGATATAAGACTGCTCCTTTCGGGTGGTCACGATTTCTGATAAGTGCACCCAGATCCTCAGCTTCCATTTCGCTCTTTGTGTTTACTCTGCAGCGCGCTGGGGCAGTCGAATAGCGGTAGAGGACCCTAAGGTCCGCTCTATGTATAATCATGTTCGATGACACTCAATCATTTTGATTGTTATTCTTATAATCTTAGCACGAATTCATAAAGTAACACTTAACATATTTATCTTATGATCGGATTACTCAAATTTCATTTTCTTATTCAACTATTGGACTCCAGGCAGATCGACCTACAATTCTTTGCTGATCGACTGATTGCATTCAAATGCTGCATAGAATTTTAATAGACCTTGTGCTACACTCATTTTGCACTTTATGCAGAGGTTGATGGGAATATTCAATATAGCTCTCCTGGATCGAGTTTCTTATTTTAGCTGTCGGTGTTAGCATTTAAGGGAAAAACGAATATCGGCAAAGATCTGAGATGATCTCCACAGAGAGATCTTGCCAACGTTAATTGAGTAATAATTTCTTGCGCTTCCAGCGCCGCGGACGTATTGGCGCATCGTTCATTTGCAGTCATGGTGGACGCCCCTGCGGCAAATCAACTTTGTGAACAAACAACTTTGCTCATTTGTACCCTTAATAACTTAAAACTGCTAATTGGTGATGGCATCACCGGATCGTCTTTTGCAAGTCGTTGGTGTTCTGTTTCGTCCTTTGTGTCCTCTAGGCCGGCCTTTCTTGCTTTCCTGATGCCAGCATTTGATCTTTGATTATGGCACAAGTAATGCGACGTTAAAGCGAACATAAATCTAGCTGATTCAGATCAGGGCTTCATGTCAGTAAATGCTTTTTGTAAAACTGCAATTCTGAAACTTTGTCAGTCTTTATATCAATGATACTTGTAGTTCATTGTGTCAGCCTGGCGCTTCATGCCCAGTGAACAGGCAAAAATTAATCTTAAATATTCTTAATTTTGATTCATTGGGATGTTCTCAGAAGCAAATTTTTGTCTACTCAGTTGTGCAGAACACCCCTCGTCTCTTTGCCCCATTAATTTTCGAAATAATGCCACATTATAGAGAATGGATACGCTTAACAGGTACATCTTAATTTTTCAGCGTCCCCTCATTTTACCCACAATTAATTTTGTGCCGAAGACACTGTTCATGTATTGGCTAGATATGCGCCGAATTATTGACATGCAGTTCTTGTTCTTAAATTGCTCATTTTAGGAATTATCTTTGTTTCTAGAGACTTTTTTGTAATTTTATAAGGAAAATGCATAAAGACAATTTTTGGATAAGAATTTATCGCGTTTCGCTTTCCCTTTGGGCGGTATTTTGCAAAATTGCGAAATTGCGGGTCTCGAGTGCAGCCATTCCACTAAATTTGACATGGCCTTGACAAAAGCTTTGTTCTGACAAGACATGATTAGTGCAGATTCAATAGGAGAAAGATCGCCATCTAGCTGAAAAGGTGTCGCTTTCAATCGGACAAGAATTTAGAATGCCGCTCATCTTGGTTTTTGAAAAGATATTCATTTGATGATACTTGTCGTATATGCTACAACACTCTTAATGCAGATTATCGTAATTTTGGAAAACGTGCGCTTAAATCTGCAATGACGTCACGCACGCAAACCTTAAACCAAAACCACAGCTTTGACGGCTACAATTTCGCGCCAACGGGTAGTAAAATATCTCTGACAAATATAGATATTTTCAAATTTTCACAACCAGACAGTTTTTGACGCCCAGAAATCCCTGCATTGTTCAAAGCATGAGAACTTGTTGATGTTTTTCAGTCGTACGACAAAGAAGGGATCTTGGTGACTAGCATTTCATATACCACGTGTAACAGCTGCATTGTCTAGGTTAACTATGGCGAAAGTTGGTGACACTTACAAGTACATAAACCACAAAGTGAATCCGCAAATATATTTTCTACTTGATTTTAGCAAAGCCTTGCTGATTTCGTTTAAACTTTTTGGTCGAAGGCACATAGAACAAGCCGAAAGCTTATATTTCTTAAGTCAAATTTATGCTTCAAGCGAAATGTAAAGATTGGTCCTAAATATTTACATTCTAAGCAAAGTTCAGTGACTTTTCCCAAGCTTTAGCCATTACAGATTCTTAAAAAGAGGATTTTATTGTGAAATTGATAGTATTCAGCATTTTAAAAAAACTTTAGTTTGAGCAGCAGTCATTCATGTGGTAGAATCTTTGCATCAATTGTCCAAATTTCTGATTTTAAAGAACATTCATTAGTTGACAAATTGGTGAACAAAAAAGGCAAGTGGATTTGCGATATCTTAGAATAGTAAGTTGACCGT
Organism: Rhopilema esculentum; assembly: GCF_057945365.1. Classification (NCBI taxonomy): domain Eukaryota; kingdom Metazoa; phylum Cnidaria; class Scyphozoa; order Rhizostomeae; family Rhizostomatidae; genus Rhopilema; species Rhopilema esculentum. The sequence goes on along the minus strand of NC_142826.1, from coordinate 783,165 downwards.
GCTTTCCATTGATTATTTGCCCAGTGTCTTTGCGGTTTTTTTAGCCATTTTAACCTCTTAACAAGCAAGACAGTATGCGTTCTTCTTCCATAAGTGCTTTGCAGTTGTTCACATTTCCTCGGATTTTCCCTCGTTTGAGCTTCGATCTGTAATGACGCAAGCTCCGTCTTTTCCCGCGTGCTAACATCTGCCTCCCGCTTCCGATGGCAGTATCATGAAGAACGCCGTTTCAGCCTGTCTGATGTGGTAGAGAAATCAAATCTTTTGTTTCTCGTCTTCCATTCTGCCTGCATTTCTAAGTTTTATTAACCAAATTGTGAATAAATCGAAACATGGGTGTAGTTTATTGACAGGGGGCTATGCTTCAAAGCAATATCTTTTCTTGAACAAAAAGTTTCAGTAAATAAATCAATTGCTTCTGCTAGCCTTCAAACCAAGCTTTTCATATATTTTACAGTTGTGTAAATAGTACGTCAAATTAAAAACATTTCTGATATTCACTGCTTAATGTTTATTAAAAACTAGACCATGCTGACAGAATTTGACATTAATGAATTATCATATATATGTTTGTCATATATACTCTTGTTGATGCTCTCGTATTTTAGTAATCAATAAAATTATTACATATACTTAATAACACCTTATCTCTCATTTAATAATAAAATTGAATAAAATTATTGAATAAATTTTATTTTATCGATGGTGAAATCTTCTAGCAGTGCCCAGCTTCGGAGCGTTATTATTCATCGATTTATTTGAAATGGCAAATTTCGTAATCAGTACGATGCCAGATTTTCAGCATTGCGTCTGCGTTCATTTCCTGCTTGTTCATACTCCCACGCGGCCTGCAACGCACGTTTCAAACCCCCGTACAGAAAATGAAACTTGCCAGTTCTCTAACTTCATACCAAAAATTTGATCATTTCTCACTTTTGGCAAGCAAAAGCAAGTGCCTGTAACTTTGCAAAAGTTCTGATAAACTTTCCTACCGACCGCTTGCATCAGAACGCTTGAATTTTCTTATTAGGAGTCGAACTCAAATATTTTGGTTGGCTGTTGACATATACGATTTGCTCAAGTTTTTCACAAAATAAACCTTTCAGTGTACTTGTCTAAATACTCAACAGCTATTCTTTATAATTCGTCTGCACAGCTCGAACACAATCTGACATTATACATATGAGCCTTCTAACACGAACAAGATTTATTTTGATAGCGGAGTGGTCCTATGTCGTGAGTGTCGAATTTCCAATGTTGTCTTCACCAGCCCGAGGATCATGGAGCCTTCGCTTTTAACAGAAACGTGGCAAGTTTTTTACGTAATCTTTTGCATATTCTTGAAACAGATGAAACAAATTCTTACTCGCGATGATAGAGGCCGAAAATCGTATTTTTAACATTGCCTCGTAAAACTGATTGTTCACAAATATTTATCGATTTCAGAAAACATTTGAATCATACGGAATTCGATTATCATTTGGAGTGAATCAATATTATTTAAGATATCATTTGTTGTTTTTTAAACGACATAGCAAGAAATCTAAAGTAAAACGCTAATTTTCGCTGGTGGCCGAGGTTGTTCGGTCGCCTGTCAATAAAGCGGCAATACTGGATTCCTATTTGCTGTTGGACAATAGGTGAGGCGGGGTTGCGCGCAGTGTGTGTTTGCTGAAGAGGATAGCAGAAAACAATGAACGTTCATTGTGAAAGCACGGAGAAGAGAGCGTTTGCCGTGAAAGGAGGACAGAAGCACTTATAAGCCGCCGCGCTCAACACGCATCGCACTTTGAACCAAAGCAGGCCACGGACCAAACATATCAAGAGCTAAGTATATTTGCCTTAGATTAACGCACTGTTTTCGATTTTAATGCTCTTTATTTATCAACTTGTATAAATAGAAGAATGATGGAAGGAATGCAAGTCATTCAAGACCAAGTTCAAGAATATGACGTGAAACCAGTCATTTCGGGAGCTACGATGGGTCTTACTGATTTACCGCCAAGTTCTGGGGCATCAAATAATGCTGATGATTCGACTGGAGGTACTCCACCGCCTAGTGGAAAGGGTAATGGGTCGTACAAACGAAGCTATCAACATGCAAAGCCGCCGTATTCCTATATATCACTGATAACTATGTCTATACAGAACGCTCCTTCCAAGATGGTAACTCTAAGCGAAATTTACCAGTTTATCATGGACTTATTTCCATATTACCGGCAAAATCAACAACGATGGCAAAACTCGATCAGACACAGTTTATCTTTCAACGACTGTTTCGTCAAAGTTCCTCGATCCCCTGACAAGCCAGGCAAAGGCAGTTTTTGGACGCTGCATCCAGATGCAGGTAACATGTTTGAAAATGGTTGCTACCTTAGACGACAGAAACGATTCAAAGCAGAAAGGAAAGCAAATCTTTCTCATCTACCAAGACCGGATAATTTTGCCATGAACGGTATGCCAAAGATGGATATGGGCCCTCCACGATCTCTCACAACCCCTGGCTTTTTACCCAGTCCTTATGGACCATACAGACCAGGACTTCACTCGTTCAACCATCCATTTGCTATCAAAAACATCATTGCACCAGAACACGAAGCAGATTTCAGATCTTATGACCCTGGAATGCATTTTTCATACCACCCCTCAACGTTCACGCCCCCGTCGATGGGTTCTTACCCCAAAAGCATGGACACTGGCATTGCATCGTCTTCAGACCCGGCGTATAGCATCGGTATGCCCTCAATGGGCGGTATGAACCAATATTACCAGAGTTGTATGCTGCCTCAGTCAAACGGGCTGGCATCGATTTAATTTGCTCTTGATAGGAGGCATTTGCATAGCAAATGAGAGGGTATCTCGCTCACCATATGTAATTTTTAAATATTATCCTTTTAAAAACACTTTAAACTGAAATCGCCGTAAATTCGCTGTATATATTACATTTGTATATATACATACACACGCGGAGAGGCTGCTCCATTAGTATATTTAAGTATTAGGGCATATCCTATGCCAACATGGAAGCGACTATGATCTAAATTCCAATCATGCATCGATTATAGTAACATATGGTAGTAGGGCTGTTATTGCAATTATGACTAAAAGAAATTTCAAAACATGAACTTATAAAATAAGATACACATATGTGATGATGTTTTCTTTTGATGAATTGTCATTTACAGCCATATAGCTTTATCTATTGCAAAGCAGATTTATTGACAACGTGGCCATGCTTGCAGCTTGCCATTTTTCCTCCCTTCAGAGGCATTTGAACCCATCCATATCAAAGTCACACAATATTAAGTTGTACTAGTGCTCATTTGTGTAGGCTAGCTAATAGTATGTGTCTGATCGATATCTTGATAAGGCTTTTGAAATTCCGCACACTCAGATGTTTAATTTTGCAGTAAGAATACTCAGTTAAAGATATGCTGGATAACGGATCGTAAGAATCATTACGCCAGACTTAATGCCATTATTCCGATTCTTGTTTTGATAAAACCGTTGAAAAGCTTGAGAAAAACCGAGATCCTAGAATGTTAATGTTCCGGCGAGCTTTCAAATCGATTGTTTTTGAGATTTTCTTTTAATCGAGTTATAGCATAGAAATGACACATCAAATGCCAGATGTTTCAAGGTTCTTTCTCGCATGTTTTTTGAATTTTCAAATTTTCAGTTTGATGCCGACAGTTGTTGTGATTTTTATCAATATTTTTAGTGCAGAATTATATCTAGTTTTTATATGATAAAGACAATCAAATTTAATTTTCAATGATGATCAAATTTGTGTAAAATATATAAAGATAAATTATTGATTTTATAAACATGATTTAGAAATGATATTAATTGTACTGTAAGTTAGAATTGTAATCCAAAGTGATTCGTATTTGCTGGATTTAAATACGAGAGTCGTTGCTAAATTATTGTCATGTTGGTGAAGTTATTTCGTTCTCAAATATTTAAATTCTTGAAACGTCTTTACGACAAGTCCTTAGACATGCCTGCTATGTTTGACCTGAAACTCAAATCGCATCGGACAATATTGATAAAGTCAGTGAGAATTTCAAATAATAAACTAGCTGCAAAGTGTTCTGTAAACTTGAAGATCATAGAAGCCTTATTAGCAACCTTTGAGCTAGCATTTCTTGGAGATTGAACCATAATTACTTGTCCTAACATTATTTTAACCCAAAACCAGAGTTTGTTTTGTTAATTCGGTCTCCCATCAACATTGTGGTTCACAGAAAATAAGATTAAAGTAATATTTTGTTTGAAGTGGGCTGGAATGTTCCTCGCCGAAATTATTGATTTCACCGTGATGGGAAGCCTGTGCAAAGGTTCTTTCAAATATGTTCTTGTGTTGTTTCCATCCTTTTGAAATCGCTTAATCGCAAATGATGAATCTCGTTAACCTTAGGGTTGATCGATGTATTAAAGCGAATTGCAAAGGGTTTTCGGAATGATTGATTCGAAATATCAAGAAAAGGAAAACCCATTTATTTCTGAAAGGAAATTGGTCGAGAATTAGAATAATTTATTGCCGGAATATCTTAAACCAACCATTTGGGATTTTTAAACACATCTTGGTTATCTGGCCCATTGAACAGCTAAGCTAAAGCTACCTGTGCTCTTGTGAAGGTTCATTTAAATTTTGTTTTTAAAGCAAGGCTTTGCACTTAATAGTCAAACTTGCACGTCTTTCGCTTGGTTTCTTTGCAATCAATGATATTTTATGCAACATGAAGAGCCCCCTCCATTTCAGCTACTGACATCCTCGAAGCAACTTCATACCAACATGAATTTATGAGCAATTATTTTAGATATTCGTCATCTGTAAACGTTGTTGTGAATTTTACCTTTTGCCACGTTTACATAAAAGTTTATCAACGGCCTAAAATTTTAGTGCTGTGCTTGTTGTCATACACTGGGAAATACTGTAATGTAAAGTTATACATTTTAGAAAAGTTCACGGTAAATTATTGTAGATTGTTTCGTTATCAAATAGTACTTTAAAATGCAAAGTTTTCTTATTTTTTTTTAATTCTTAACACTTTCGAACTGGCGGTAAAATTGAACCTAACCGGCTCATGAATAGCTTTGTGATGTAGTTGAAGTTTTAAGACAAAGTGTTCGATTCTTCGTCGAGGGGTGGATTTGTTTTTAAAAGGTTGATTGGCGTGTTTGTAAATAGAACATCATTGGAAAAGGAAAGCGATTTCCGCCCACATTCTGTTCGCAAGCGGCTCTTCTGGTCTTGTCAACCAGAGGAAAGGAGGAAGGCTATCCTGTGCTACGATTTCAAGGGCTTACTTCTTTGGCAATAAACAAAGCAAACTGCCTTGTCAAAATTTTCTTGATATTAACACATAAGTTTTGGAACGGTTACTATCAATCCAATTTTAATTATATATGCCGGCGAAAAGTGATGGTAGTCAAAAGAAATCATTTTCAATGAAGCTTATTGAGTTTTTTTGGTATTGGAATATTTTGAATTTATTTGGGGTGATAAATTTTTAAGTTTGGTTCAATATAGTCGAAGAGAGTTTAGTAGTTTTGGTTTAACCCTGGTTAAACTTCACTGAATTTTATCTTCAATCTGATTCACTTTTGAATTATAATATTTTTAAATTCATACAATGTAAGCGCAATTAGAATTTCATTCTAACCAGTTAAGCATGAATTAGAAACTCACTTTTCTACATTAGGTGAAAGTTTCTTTCTTGTAATTAGCCTTATCATGTTTTTTTCGGTTTAATTTGTGCCCCGAAACTTTCCAATGTTATGCAAATACTTACTGTTCTTTTCACTTTTGTGACAAGCAAAAACCTTTCATGCTAGTTAAAATAAGCTATAAATTCAACACTTAACAGCGATGTTTCTCTGTTTTCAACCACATGGCAGTATTACCACCACAAAAAGACAAATAAACAGGCTTTTATTTAGAAAACTTTAAATTCTTCAATTTTTTGCATTTTCTTGTTCACTTAGCTATTTAATTTTTTTGTGCCGGAAAAATTTTGAAAAAGTAAAGAAACAGTTTGGTTTTAAATTTACTAGCTTTTTGGGAAATTAGACCTTACCACAATTTTAAGCCAGAGGATTCGCTTGAAACCGTGGGCGGATAAGTACGAAAATCTTAAGTTGTTCCATAAGCCTTTTTGCCAATAAAAATCCACCATAAGAAGCTCAAATTATTGGTCTCTTGACAACCATCATTGCAATTAACTAACTCAACACATACATGAATTGATCAACTAATTCTCGGTTCCTTAAAATCCTATCTTTCTTTATTTGTCAAATGCAACTATTTGCGGCAGCTTTCTGACCACATCTTTCACAAAACCCTCAACTGATGCTCTGGACCCCGGTCAGGCTCGTTTTGAAAACAACTGTAAACGAGCTAAAAATTTCATCTTGTGCATGAGAAATATTGCAAGCTTATTGGTTTTTTTATCAAATTGACATGAATTGTAGGAGACGGTAGTGTTTTAAGTTTTCATCTCTTACAACTGACCAAGATTAGTTTACGCGCGTGGTTGTCGGCAGGTGGTACTGCCTTGGTTAGTGTTGATATCAATCGTTAGCTTCTTGTTGATCTAGCGTTTCACGTTTAACACTCGGCTGACAACTTTAAGGAGATTTATCAGCCTGCTCTCGAGTGTCCATTTACCTGTTATCCTTATGCTAGATACTTATCTTCCAGCAATATTTCAAATAATCAAAATTAATTTGTAGCAATAAAGCGAGATTCGTTAGGGCTGCTGATAAATTTGTGGGTCAACTTGGACCCAGGCTCTGGGGGAAAGGATCTGCGACAGAGAAAGGGCGGGCGCCAGGATGCGCGTTTGAAAACGTTGTGATCACGCTTTTATAAACAGCAATTCAACATCACTTACTGTCTCCGTTTGCAGGTGTGACAAATTTTGAATGATGTAGGGAAACTGGTCTCTTTTTCTGAGATTTGGCACCTTTTTAATAGGGAATACCAAACCTGCAAACCACCATTGTCGAACGAGGAGAATGAGACTGGGATGTAAATGGTGATGTATCTGAAACAATTGGTTTCACAAATGGTGATGTATTTGAAACAGTAGATAAATTGCTGGTCACAAGTCATGTTGCCTTGTTTTTATTTCAATTATTGATGGTATGGACCATTCTTTCTTTCTTTATAAGAACACGAGCCTCAAAATTGGTCAAAATTCAAGAAAAAACTGAGGCTGAGCTAATTTTCAACAACGTTATATCTCAAAAACGAAGAATTTTAGCCATGTGTGGGTGCTTTTTTGGTGAATCTTCAAACTTGTCGGCAAATGAAGGTTGTTTCACTCACTTTGTTGGCAAATTAGGCCTGATCACCTCCCTAGAGCGAAAAAGCTAACAATCACACTGCTTACACCCTACCTATTAAGAACAAATTCAGAACAATCCAGTCAGATTTTTGAAAAAAATTAAGAACAGTCAGCCTGATCTTAAATTCACTGGTTCGTATAAAAGAAAGAGTGTACGCGTTTCCTTAAATTTTTTTGCCTCAGCATAGAACTGAAATCATAACAACATTTTTTATAGAGCAACGGCCATGGTTGTCAATGTGACAATGCTAGGTATACAATATCATAAGCACACATGTCTCTATTCTATTCTACCACATGCATTAGTATATGTGAGTTATCAATCAAGTTACTTTCTTTTTTCTATAGCTAAATACCAGAAAATTTCTGCTGAGGCTCTAGTGTTCTTAATGTTGTTTTTACCTCAACATTAGTTTCTCTACAACTACATGCTTTACAATTGCTTCTAGTGCCACAGATAACAGTTGGCATGAAATTGAAGTACATTGACGTGAAGAAGCGCAACAAAAAGACATTGTTTTTTTCCAACTTTTCATTTGAACCTGGCCACATTCTTAAGCCGTTAATATTTTGTGGCTAATTGAGCCTTGGTGTTCCTACAAAGAAACAAATGTATTATAAAATGTCACTAAGGAGGGTGTTGCTGTTTTTTTAAAAAACGTTGTACTTGATCTTGTTTTATTTCGAAATTTCTAACCTGGAAGATCGAGGTTTTAGTCTCGGATCTTTTATCGTAGCCAAGGCTAGATTAATCATTTATCCAGTCTTCAATCCTTTAATTTGTTTCCTATGGATCCAGCCGGTGTGGTGTCACCTGTGCTGATTTCCGTCTGAAAAGTTTTTAGTTGCAAACTGGCCTAATGTCTTATCGTGATTATCAATAAAATTGATGGCGAAGGTAAATTACTTGACCCAATTTGGCCACTTTTCCTCCAGCTTTTGGTCCGAACTTTTTCATAGCGCAATTTCCATGCTTTCTTTATTAGACATGTTAAGAACAAAATGAACATTTGGCCTCAAATGAAAGTTAGACGAAAGACAATGTGTTTTTTAAAATTAACGCTAATGTTACGAAGTAATGTTATGCAGTATTTATTTGTCTTAGAAACGTTCTGTAGAATGTAGTTGTAGCAAAATTACTTTTGAAAAGCCTCAAATTATCCAAGAAGCAAGAATGTTTAATCTTAGCATTAATTATCTAGCTATCGTAAAAAGGTGTAGGTCATGACTGCGAATTATGGTACTCATGAATAATTTTTTGGAGTAAAATGTGAGGTTATATGTAGAATGATGTATTATATAGAACAGTAAAATGCTATTTGGGTAACCAGTCAGATTTTAAATCCACGCTTCGCAACCTGTCTGCACTTTTGACAGAAACGTGGCTAGGCCTGTTTTCAGAAACATGTGGCAATGCCTGTTTTGAGGGAGATGGCTAATCCTGTCTTGCTGTGATCCACCAGTCCACCCAAAGAGAGTACATTTCGTTAAATATCAGCCGGTCTCACCTTTCAAAAGTTGGATATCTTCCAGGCCCTTGAGAGAAGAATTCGAGCTGACGCTCTAGACAACTCACTCGTAAAATGGAATCCTTTGTTTAGAATATTTTGGGGGCAGTGACTTGTTTAGGACTATATACCCCCGTCCCTTTGTTGGGCTTTCCAATTTCAATCTTTCTTTCAAATTCCTTCTTATCATTCGGTTTTGCTAGTTATGTCGCACTAGAATTGCACTGGAAACAGATTTGCTTGTGTGGACATTTTTGTAGGACCATCTTTTCTTGTTTACTATTTTAGAAGTTTCTATCACTCCAGATTGTGACCCATTAATTCATACTTATTAATTCATCAGAAGTTTTCATTTATTCAATCTATAATTATGACGGCTTCAATCCATCAACGGGAAGCTAGTATTTGTCCTTATGATTATTATTGCGGACCAATGTAGCTTTACGTGAATACGAAAACCTGAGCAAACAACATGTGTGTGGTTTTATCGGCGTGCAATGAGCTCGTTGATAGATAGGGGATCAAAATCTTCACAAAGTTTATTCCCCACCAGTTCTGCAAACAATGATTCTGACTCAAAAACGCGGTACGAGAACCCGCCACTCATTCAACAGTGCTACTACCGCCCAATCCGTGAGCACGTCTATTTTGGACCAGACTGCTAAACTGGTTGCAGAAATAGATCTACGAAGCGGCATGACTAGGGTGAAGCCGAACAGAGGAGTTGATGAAAGGTGACAACATTTCGGCAACTGATTGTTGATGGGTCTGTAAATAAACCGGTCTAAGAAAATATGATCACTATCACGGCTAATCATTGCACGAATCATCGTGATAACAGCTATCAATCTTACAATCGCCTTGATCATTGTTATCAAAAACCAGCTGCGTAGCTGTGTCAGAGATCGACCCCCTCTTCTAGAGAAAAATGCACACGTATATTTGAGTTTGGAAAGGCTATATAGCTCTATTTATGTTAATTCACCCCGTGTAGCACGTTTGCGTTTTCCTCTAAAAGATTTTCTTACCGTAATTGAACCTTATGTTGACACCATCGTATGCCCCCAAATTTTCATTTTAGTTCCTTTTTTCTTGTGGCATATCAGGCGTTCTGTATCCCCAGAAAAATGCCTACATCCATTTAGTTTTCATGTTGGGCATAACCGTAGGAAGGATATAATTAGTAAAATAGAAACAAAAGGCTTTGTTCGGGCACGCAACATTGGTCCGCAACCCCACACCCCCCCCCCCAAAAAAAGATAATAACTACTGCCCGATTAGGGCTCTGTTGTCCTGTTGAAGAAATCTGCAATGTTTCAGTTAGCATGGAGACACGAAACATCTACGTGGTTGTGAATCCAAATACTTGTGAATCGTTTTAGCAAAAAATTCCCTGTACAAAGCAATGGTGTTTTGATGCGAATACAATGACATTTTTCGATCATTCGGACACATTTGAATTTTTCATAAATACGTGTTACTTGAATTGCTTGTTCTTTCAGGCCTTATTGACAAAGTCGTGTATGATAATTCAGTCGAAAATCAAACACGAGATGAAGGCTATGATGGGTAGTTTGTTTGATTGTGTACATAATTTGATGAGAAAGCGAGCTCCTTATAGCAACCATTTCATTCTTGCAGATGTTGATTGTTATTCAATTCTCATGCAGCTCAATAAAAGTGATACATGGATATGAAAAAGAGCTAATATTTGCTGCTAATATTGGCTGAAGAGACCAGCCTTAACGCTCGCCTTATAGCATTTCCATGGCAAATGTAACTGCTTTTAAATAAGTCTAACCTTGATGAAATTGGATATAAATCCTAAATCAAGCAACGTTCATCGAAGGTCATATCATTTCATTAAAGTGTCCTTTAAAGCCTTCCAGTTTTATTGTGAAGTAGAAACGCCTGAGATATCTCTGTTTTGAATATTTTTCATATTGTGTTTCACAGCGATAAAATTATGATCATATTTTATCAAGGGAAGTCTTCAGATTAAAATCATGGTAAAAGGTAGACGGGATTACTTCTTGCTTGTACCAGCATCCTCAACTATAATGCTAAGGATACTTCTTATAAATTCCGCCAGTGTTATCGGTATTACGCGACACGTATTTTCTCGGTTCATTTATGATACATAGGCCAAATACCATAGAAATGCCTGAAACCTGCATGCAGATGCAAAGTCTACATAAGAGAATCGCATCGTTGGTGTTGTTGTTGATGTTGCTTGATAAGATGCATCTGTAACCTTTGCTGCTCAATGTCATTCCTCTTCGTTAAATGCAGACTCTGTGATTGTCTGATCTCTTAGAGAGACGAAAACACCCACACATTAATGTGGTCAAGGTCACACCTAAGGATGATGCTCGTATTTTAACTGTTTTTTAATTAAAGTTTGCGGAAAACTACTGGCTTAAAGCGATCGCAATATCTCTGTGCCCCTTTTATTCTTATTAACGTCAATCCCTGATTCTTCAACCGTGGTGGCCTCTCTTTAGTTTAATGACAATATGCGAAACTGACACTTGCTGTTATGCTTTAAACGACAGCCGGGTTCTGAAAACGACCACTTCGAAAGTGGAAACCCCGAGAATAGAGAGACAAGCAATGACAAGAATAAAGAGTGGTACAAGCTCTTCTTTAGACCAAAATAGAGCCACTTGGCATTCGAAAATAAATCGACATAACTTGATTGCCTTTTGTACAGTATCGTTCGCTATCGACTTCAAATTCTTCAATGTACTGCAACAAAAAACGTCATGTTTTAAGATTCAGTTTTGGGTAGATTCAGGTTGCAATGGATTCAAAATAGAAGCTTTCATATAAAATGTAGACTGTCTAAGGAAAATTTTATTGGTTAGAGGAAGACGAGTAGACGTTTGAGTTTATAAAAGCATTTCCTTGACTAGTCTTAATGCATATTTAATGCCACCGTTGGTTGAACAACAATGGCCTGTGAACGGCCTATAAACAACCTATTTATTCACGTTGCTGAACCGCCAGTTCAGAAATGACCTTTGTAATGCTCTTTCTAATGAAAACCAACAAATATTTATTGCAATAAACGGTTTTAAGATCACGTTGACCTTCAGTTTAGGTTATTATGATGATTATCACTGAAAATAAGAGTGATGGTTATGATTATTATTATCACCTTTTTTCCCTCCCACGACGACTTGAGACCATGTTTTGCTCAAGATTTGCTTAGTCTTGGTTAGTTTAGCAACAAATCTCGGTTTAGCTTACACAAAACCTGGCAGGTTTACCGTTATGCTCGTATTTTGACTTGCATTTGTCTTAGTTAAGATAATATTTGCCAGCAGACATCAGAGTTAGAACTTTGAAACTTGTTCGATGAAACCAAAAAAGCAAGGTTAAGTCTTTGTGGTAACTGACTCGGTTCACATTCATTCAGAGCCGATTGAGGGCTCTACAACAGGATAGTAGATAATTCTAGTCAACAGAGGGATATTTCTTGTCAGGGAAATCAAAGTATACAATTACTATAGTACCCGTATGCTTGACGGCTGCCCAGTGTGAGAGTGATATGCACATTCAGCTGCTTGAGGCAGCTTCTATTCCTCAAATCTCACCGATAGGGTGGATTCATTTCAAATTTAATTGCATAATTGAAGGTGTCGTTTTTCAAATAACAGCAAAACGCCGGAGGACTAGAGGCTATAAGAAGAGGGATTCGTTTTAAATTTAAACATTTTGAGTGAATCCTTCCAGAGCTTGATAATAGAGGGTACTGTACTGACAGAGGAACTGTGTGGGGAATACTGGACAATTTTAAAATGACAAAATAGACTGAAAACACGCACAAAAACTGAAAGAGAATGAAGAAAGGCTGAACAAAGTTTTGGATGACTGAAAAATGACTGTTTTGGATGACTGAAAAGAAAGTCGAGAAGCTGCCCAAAACTGATAGAGAGAGGCTGAGAATGACTAAAACCAGACGATGAGATTGTCTAAGAGATAGCTGAAGAATGACTGGAGCAAGTCAAGGAATGACCGTTGGAGAATGAATAAAAGAGAATGCAAGAAAATACTTTTGGGAAAACTGGCTTTCCTTTAGATTAGGGAGTAAACTAAGACTTTATTGTCAATCAGGTTGATCTTAGTCGATAAATCTACGATCAAAAATGTAAAAAAGTGATAAACTGATTTTTCCCTCCGATTATCAAATACATAATTTTTAGACATACTTTTTCATCTTTCATTTAATGTTTTGATATGTAATGTTGCAATCTGTTGACATAGATTGTTTCTACGTGCTCTTATTATATTAAATGCAATCATATTAAATGCAAATTTTTGAGAATCTGTTTATTATACCATATTCAATTTTCATTTCATTCGAATATGGGATCACTTTATGGCTTTCTCTATACATACATGCATATTTTTCACTTCATTTTTTCTTTTTCAAGCATACAGATCCCCCTTTCGAACAATGTTGGGAAGGAAGAAAAAAAGTTCGCTAAGTGTCTGTTATACTGTTTCTGCTCCCACCTTCATTTGCCGTCATTTGCTAGTCGCAATCCAACATTGTAAAGGGGAAGGAGGGACGTTGAGTAGGAAAGATGAGCAGAGTGTTCAAGACATATGTGAAAATAAGACATAATAATCATAAATACGAAAAAGAACGGTAACATGATAAGAACCATGTCTATAAGAATCGTAAATGCTAGCCTTAATGAAATGGGGCGATATTTCTTGATACCAGAAACACTTATCTTTTCATCGCTATTACAGATATTGCTGCCCTAATGGGAAAATCAATTGTGTAGTTTTTCTTCCATGATTGGAGTGGAATTATAAAAAGTTTTCTCAAAGTTCATCTGAAGCCTAGTACTAATTATATGATTCTAAATGCATTATGTATGTATATTTTAAAAGTAATTAGGAGATGCAATTCCCCCTTTTGCCCTTTTTCATAGCAGTGCATCGCTGATTCTTGTAGCAAAAATATTGTCCGTTGATTAAGCTTCTCCGTTGTATAATAAACTGTTACGAAATGTACGTGCTACCAATTTGAAAAGCCTTAAGAATCGAAATAAAATTCGTCATTAGATTTATTGCAAATCCCAGCATTAATGGTTCCTTGTGCATTGATTCGCAAAAGAAGATTTCCCAGTTCAAAAGTGACCAGCATATTCTACAGACATTTACGCGGTAGATGCCGATTAAGGATAAGAACCGCTTTCTGTGCAAGCCTTGTAGAGTCTGTTTACAATGCGAATGCTAGCACAAGCTAGATTTTCGTAGTGTTAGCGCCGACAACTCAGGTCCGCCCAAGGTTGTGTCGCCCCTCTTAAGAAGCCGTTTCAAGAGAAATATACTTTAGTGTTGTTAGGGTTTATAGTACATTTATCATTTATCAAGCTCGGTTTGTGGCAATGGCTATAATTCTTCGTTAGATGTTGAATCACTGCATCACTTTATCAAATCAATCAAATTTAAGGGCATATGTAGGTATTTTAAAGTAATTTTGACTGCCTTCCAATTTCAAAGGAACAACTTTTGTGATTGCTCTGTCAATGAAATCAAGCTTCGTTGAAAATTGTGAATAATTAAAGAAATGGAAATTCAAATAAATGTTCCATGCTGTAGGTCAAGGATTCTATAGTATAATATCAAACCAGCTCGGGAAAGAAAGAAATAAAAATAGATTTTTCAAAGCGATCTGGAGCCTGTTCACCTACATCCTATTGCCGGCATTTGCAATCGCCAAAGTTTTTTTATTATTCGAGAACAATGTTTATCGCCAGGGTTCATAATTACGTAAAACAGTTACACAAACAGGAAAAATGTGCACAAATTTATTATTGTTGCCTCAGGCACAGCGAGTGCCTCAGGGATCAAAGCTAACTCCACTGCTCTTCAGTGGGGTCATTTTGCATATGTTATGATAAGTATAGGATTAATGCATAATTATAGCAATACGCTTGTTAATCCATGCCAACAATATTGGCCAGTTTTATGACTTCCAATACTCAATAGCTTTACAATGATTGATTTGTTATAAAAAATGATAAGTTTATTCTTATCCCGTTATTGTAAATTTATGTCTATTTATGTCATTTGCATTGAGAAAAACAATTCCCGATGATTTAAAGATGAATGCAAGTTTCCCAGAAGTTCCCGTGAATAATCATTGCCCGTTACACCCCCTCAAAAAAGAAAGCCAGGATTCTGTTGAGAAAGATAATAAAGTTCTCGCAGGGACATCTCAACATTCTACATCAGTTGAAGGCTAAGATGTTTCTGCATAAATGGTTGCTAAATGTGAACCGAATTTCTCAAACCAGTTAATTCAATGTTTATGAAAAACAACGTCCTGCGAAATTTTAAATTTATTGTCTTCACGTGCATTGCTGACCTTGGATTGAAATCCATCAAATTTTTACATTAACATTTTTTGTGTTTTTGTCACCATATTAGTTTGTTGAAAATTTTTTGTGGTGCTAACTTTTAAAAAGGTTTTGAAAAATGTTTACTTTGATAAAATAATCACCTCCTAAGTACGTTTTTATTTTTTCAAATGTTTCAATGCCTTTTCCATATTGATTGATAAAAAGAAGGTAACTTTATCATAACCCCAAACCCCTCTAGTGGGCCATTAAATAAGAAAGAAGCCCTCCCCTCATAAAGAAATTAACTATAATCAATTCGTAACCAAATAAAAAACTTTACATTTAATTTTGTTTATTGAAGTTAACTTGATTAATTTCCAGTAAACTTTGATTGAATTATTTTCAACAGCTCCTAAGCCTCTATCGAATACGTTCTTCATAACCTCATTTCCATTTGCTCTTTGTGGAAACAGTTATCCCCAAAGAAGTTCCAAATACTTTTTGAAAGATGATAGCATTTATGGTATGTCTTGTGTCATAACAAGACCTGACTTTTGGCCGTGTATAGAATTACTTTGTGTACAGAAAAATCCTGTGCAATCGTGTCACCAGGCAACTTAGCCGGCCCGATCAAACACAGTGGCTTGCTGGAATTTTTCCTATGAATAATACATAGGCTGTTGGATCGATCTACGTTGATCAAGGATTTCCTATTAATCCATGTTATAGGGTTTTAAAAATGACTGCAAACAAACTCATTGGGGTTGAAATAACATGTCCCACCTTTCAAACAGAAGAGATCCATCGTTCACCGCCACACTGCCCTCACGCGCTATATCTCTTTCACTATGCTCGTTTTATTTGTTTTTACCAATATTCGGTTATTATTCTTAGTGCTTTGTACCTTGCCATGCCCTGTTCCTTCGCAACTGTAATGTCTCACAAATACGCGCATTTTCACACCTCCTGGAGGTTGTGAAAAACTAGCAAATTTCTTGCCTCGGCAATTTTGAATCGAAGTGCCTTTTGGCATAAATTGCCAGAAAAACATTGCAAATTTCGCTAAATTCCTATAAATGCGAAGCGTAAAACGAACAATAGTACAAACCTGAATAATGACGCTACTCGACAGTTTCGTGTCCAGTTCTCTCAAGTTACCGCATAATGCTTATTATTATGATGATCAGAATCCTTTCGAGTTTGCTTCTAAATATTCCCTTTTCTCAGTGCTGATTTCTAGCGTTCTTCCAATGAAAATTTCTTTTCTTTAATAACTGCTTCTGAAAGCTCTCGGCTCAACTGTGTTCTGCTCTTGTGTAATATCAGTTTCCTAAACATAAACTAAAATGTTTGAACTCTCTTGATCTTTGGGAACATCGCATTGTTAATATTTACTGGAGCCTGTTCTGCAGCATTGAGTGGCTGAGGCCGAAAACACCAGAGATTCAGTACATAAGGAAAGAAAATATTTGTAATGACATTGAGCTAATAATACTTTAGCCGCAATGAGCATCAACGTGAATTCATGTTTAGTACACAACCATGTCCCTTCATTCTGCCCTCAACATGCCTTGCAATGACACACTGAAATGAAATTGATTAAATGTTTTCCCTGTCTTACGCTTAGTGGACATTCGGTATTTTTAGTTTATTTTCAAAGTTTGACACTAGCAAACATGTTTAAAGGAGTTTCGATGTAAAATCTGCCGACAGTTTGCTTGCGATTTCATCTAGATTCAACCTACACTTGTTTCAACTTAATGAAAAAAACAAACGACCATGTACCCAGAGTTATCTCCTCAGGATTCCCCTGATGTATCTGTTTGCAATTCTTCTTCAAAGTTTGAATTTGCTACTAACTTTAAATCTGGAATTTTATGTTTCTTTATTTCCCGCCCTCCTAATCGATAAATTTGCTTTTCGCAAAGGCCTAGCACGTGTTTAAACACACTTCGTTGAAATCATATGTTGCGCGAAGCACCTGTTTTTGTTTGCTAATAATTACTTTGCCTACTCTCAACGAAAAGATGCTCGTTTCTGTATCAAAAAGACTTATTCACTTCTAAGTGTATCGAGTTTCACATCGGCTTGATTCTATACAACAAAGATATCTTGATAAAACTGCATTTCTTCTTCATGAAGTTTGCTCTCAAGAGATCTTATATTGAGTTGCCATAGCGACCATGTTCTAAGTATCTCACCCAAAGTATCTAACCTTTGAAATTATCATAAAATGTCCCCTAGTTTTGATATCTAACTTACAATGCCGTTTTTTTAAGCAAATTAGTTTTCCTTTAATGCAAAATTTCATTACGCTCTCTCAAGGAAGCATATGGGATATTTCATCGAAGTTAGAAATCGCATTTTCTTCACTCTAGAAGATCTTTCGAGATCCTGGGCTCATTCTCACTGGAAAAAGAATACATACGAGATTTTCGTTGGCAGAAAACTTTAGCCATGCGCCAGATCATTGTTGCTAGGCAATAACCTCCTACGCTTGCCGGACGCCGAACCTCGTTTAGCGATTGGTGCGTCTGTTTGCCCAGCTGAACGTGGCAAATAAATGGATGTTTAATCAGAGAACTGGTTGAAATTGACTTTTAAAAGCAATTAATTAACAAGGCTTGTGTTTTTGTTGATAGAAAGGCACGGCTGCAAAATGTCTAGCTGAAAGCAGAACAAGGGTTATACTGCAAGGCCCATTTTTGGGGGGACGAGTTCATCTTCCTATTGTTTAGGGCTTTTATACTCTCCATTTGTCTGAACAAGTGTGAAAGTGTATCATGTGCATGTGCTCTCTCGCCCTCTTTCTCTCTCTCTCTCATTATAGACCATTCAGTGATTATTTTAGTAATTCAAAACACCTTTAATAGGGTGCCTCGTGCTTCAGCTGCTCAAGAGACCGTCGTTACTTCTGGTGGCTTTGTCAAGGATACCAACATGCCAATAGTACTGTCGTATTCTGAAAGGGAGAGAATGAAACTTGAATTTGCTTTTTCTTTATCTGAAAAAGAGACCAAGTGTTGTGCAATTCATATCAAAATGTTTCTCCGCAATCATCTCAAAATCACATTGCTTTCTATGGTCCTGCGTTGTAAATAGTTATTTTTATTGTATCGTATTCAAAATAACAGAGAGCGTTTCTCGGCGTCTAACGAATCCGCCTGGCATTCAAGCTGCCTTCGGAATTCTTTCACAACATCTTACATTCATCTTCTTGACTCAACGCTCATTGAAAAGTATGTGGGCAAGAAATCGCTTGCTTCCGTGTTTTTCTTAGTTGTATTAAATATTCCGTCTCAGTGGAACAATACGCGTTTTAAAACATTGTATAAAATGCTCCTTATCATTTGTTACCGAAACATTCGAAATTCCATAAATGCATTGCGCATGCCGCAATCCGTAGTTGAGTTTGATACAAGGAAGTAAGGAGAATAGGCAGATTAATTTTTTACTTCTCCGAATTCTCTGAAAACTCTTTTGCTTTGAGTTATAGCTGTGCTAATTTCATGGCTATTTCCTTTTCCTGAAGTATAAGCTAAGCTCGAGTAAGTATTAAGTAAGTATATAACTAAAATTTACAATACCAACGCTAGCAATATCTGGAAATTCTGAATTTTGATATTGCAGGGAAGATGACACAAATCGTTTGGTTTCTGTAAGGTCTTTCTTAATGTCCCTGGGGTTTTTATCCTCGATCTAGCGTAACCTAACCCGTGACGTAGCCACCCATTTGAGCATTAAACATTTGACCTGCTGCAAACATTTTCATTATTACGAATTATTGATTAGAAAAGATTAATATCTAACGCCTGGATGTGAAAGTTTATACGGGCTTGTGACGGTAATCTTAACTCTCTTAACCTTGATTACTGACACAAATAATGTGCAATTAGATAATTAAACTCGCCAAGTTCCTTGAAATTGTAACGAAAATAACCACAACGGCAATTCTTCTAAAAAATCAATCTTCCCTGTCCAAACACGAGGAAACTCTAATATTTCCAAAAGTCATCTAAATGCTTTTCATGTTGGCGGTTGAAAGGTGACGTGGAAACTCCACCATTACCGTTATAAAACACAACTTCCAATACGATTGATTATCTGGCTCAGCTTCAATAAATAGCAGAATAACTTTGGATAGTATCAGACGGAATAATTATCTGTCTTTTTCAAGAATATCAACAATTCATGACAAGGGTTTTGAAACCATTTCAAAGAAACTTGGCGATTTTCCTACTAAATCGAGCACAATTCCTGATTAAACATAGTTTACTCCTCAGAGAAATTGTGGACGTACAACCAAAACAGAACCGAGTGTGTTTGGAGTTTTTGTTGTTGTCAGCACCTACAACCTCAGAGAAGAAACGTCGTCTACAAATATTTAAAAACCTCTTTCAAAATTTAAAACAGCTTTTTGTTCCTTCTCTGATTTTTTCAGCTTTACCTGGTAAAATTTCCCTTCAGTTTTTTTTTACATTTCCGACCTAAATCGTTTTAATATGATCCGACATTATCATGCCCTGATGTGCATCGGACAAAGACGTTCTTTCTGTATACACTTAATAATCTTGAAATCTATGTTAAAAACAGTTTCAAATACACCATACATTCGATCTTTGTTGTCCTACTAATTATTCGTAATCATTCTTAGAATGCCCTTAAACGTCGCTTCTTGGTGATGCCAAGGTTTTTTCGTAACCGTACTTTTAAAATATTGTCTCTCGACCTCAGAACAGTGCCTCCGACGAAGGGGCTGGGGGCCATGGTTCCCCACCTTTTGCAAAACAATAGAGCTTTTTTCGAAATTGTTTGCTATGATTGTTAACTTTTCCCTCGACCACCACCCCCTCCAAAAAAGTTTTCCAACCTGCGTCAGAGTCCATGTAAATTATTTAGATGTCTACGATGATTTCTATGAGCTTGTAAAAATTATGGATGGGCATCTTTTTGAGGTTGGAAAGACCTTTGCGAAATCATCGCTCAAGGAAAGCCCAAACAAAACGTTTTTTAGTGTTTTTTTAAGCAGATATCAAGCAGAAGGGATAAATTATTCTTGGCTTTATTCTGTCATAACTATAAGATCAAGTTTAAAACTTGAGTTTAATCTTGCCTACTTTGGGATCCCTGTTAAAGGTTTATTACTATAGCCCCCACGCATTTGACTAATCAAACTTTGGATGAATTTGTAATCTAAATGTTTGTTTAAAGCTTTTCTAGGCATGCAAATAAGGCTGCGTGCATTTTCAGAGAGGTTGAATAACTTTTTTTTATATTTTTTCTTTAAAGTTTGATTTTTTCGACAGTTTTCTGTTTCTGTCACCAGACTACCTCATCCTAAAGCTATTTAGTTCTTTTTTCTGTTATGATTGCCTTAGAAGTTTTTTCGAGAAATCCTATACTTTCCCGCTTATGTAAATTTTAGATTCTCGTGTGTCATACTGAGTATATCGTGTTTCAAAGCGCCAGCAATTTTTAACCGCTCTATTCAATTTCCAGCATTATCAACGTCAAAACCTTGGGACCTCTATTTGTTCATTTGTATCTGTATTTGTATTTGTTTCTGCCTAGCATCCGAAGGTAGTTTTTAGGACACTGAGAAGCTATGCTTATCGAGCAGTTTCCCAGCCCTTCCTCTTGATGTGACCACACTTCGTGATTCATACGCCTGGAATCACGTTCAAAAATGTTCTATTTTAAACTGGCCACATCCAGGCCATCGTCAGTACATTATTGGGAGAAACTTGTTACCAGAGTTTCTGACCTTCAAAATTGACAAAATTGTTTTTAGCGTCAAGGTATGAAATATTAATTCGTGAGATGAGATCGATAAGCAGCAAACGTGAGTTTGGATCGGAACGAGGTGTGAAACGTGTCGCGCAGCCTTGCAAGTTAATGCTTATCACGATGGATTTCCAATGAAGCACACCTGCCCAACCAAATGACACGCCTAGAGCACTGATACGAACAATCGAATCAGAGTCTCTGCGCGAATAAGTACCGTTATTCTCTTTAAGCTGAGTGCAACGATACCCTGTGATAAAATGTGAATCCAGTTCAGGGACTTTTCATTTGAATACCAGTGATCAATCTTAAGCAAAAATTCGAGCAGGGTTTTGTTATTTTTAGGTTCAAGGACAAATAGAAGCAAACAAATAGAGGTTGAGGCTTCGAGGTACAGCCGTTTGTTCGTAAGCCTGTTTGATATCCAGATTATGTTCCTTAGAGATAGGTATTGCTGCTAAATTCAGATTGGGACTCAACAGTCATAAAGTTTGGATTAATCGGTCCTTGGATGTGTGTAACCTTAAGTTAGATGTGATAACTTAGTTGATCTTTTTAGCTGAGAAACAACAAAGATGGCAAGGACACGCCATTGCCTAATAGCTAAACTAATATGTTTAAGTCTTCCAAATGCCTCAATCCGGAGAATGTTGTTTGCGCTTACGGGAAAAAGAATCTGCAAATCTGAAAATGAGAGGGACAATTTAGGCCATTAATCTACTGTATTTCTAGCGGTTTTCAATTTCACAAAGAATTTGATGAACACGAATGTGCAGATAACAGTGATGCATCTAACCTGAAGTCTTTGCGGCGTGTATTCAAATGCTGGAATTGGGGCTTGTAATTTCGCATTCGCAAGTGACACATGTATTTATACTCACTAGAAAGTTTAGAAGCTAGAATTTGTAGAGGCACAATGAAAGACATAAAACCATATAAAACCATATAAAACGGCACAATGCAAATGTTCTACGATTACAGAGACAATTTACACTCTAGCATTCAAAACTTGAAGCAATCACAGGACTTATCTTGTGCTCAATATCATTTATCAAGATTCCAATAAAGAAAAGCTTCTTCTATTCACGTGTTGCTAGAAATTCGCTTTAGATTTACTTATCGTTGCAAAAATAGCATGTTTATTGTACCTCAAGACTGTCAATATCTGCTATTTTTTGTCTTTTTTCCTTTTGAAGTGCCCCTAGTTAATGTACCGAGAAAAACAAAGAGTCGGCCCCTAAGAAACATGTGCACCCATTATTACAATGATAATTATTCTTTTCAGTTCCTCTTGTTCTAACAAAGAGGGCAACATTTAGTAAGAATAGGCCAGGTCAATACACTGTATCAAATGTCGTGATACAATACGTCCTTTTCACAAAGAAGCACCTTGGTAAGAAAGAGAGAAATTTTATGTTCCTAGGATTCTCCTTTAAGTTTTAGACTTAAGGTGCTTGTGTGCAATTGGGATTTTTCTGACAGGTTTTGCCTTTGTTACTAGATATCATGATAAATGATTGGCGCTTTCAGTCACAATGGCGGGTCTATTTTGCTGTAGTTCTTCGGCCTGCTGCAGTTGCTTTTGCTTCTGTATTGTCATTGCTTTCGATTTTGTTGCCGATGCTGTTGATTTTTATTTGGTCATTGTTGCTCTCGGCGGCCTTGGTCAGGTCGGTATATTTACATATCCCTATAACCATGTATAGAGGCAAAAGCCAAAAACCATTTTTGCAGCCTTTTGCCATTCAAATGTTACGCATGTCAAAGTAATTTGAACAAATTCTATTTAATGTTAACGGTACTGTTTGTGAAAAAATGATCCAGCGAGATATAAAACGCAAATGCAATTGGATGTCTTTTGACCAATCAGAATTGAAGCAATTTAACTGATACGTTTTCTTTGCGAGAAAAAAGATTTTTTTATTTTCATGTTATTTGAATAAAGAATCGCAGCTTGTGCAAAATTTAACCTTTTTTGCATATCAGCTTTTATGAGAGTATGTTCTTTGCATGCTTGAGCTGACTCTCTTTTACGGTGGAATGCTTTTCAAGCAGAGATTCTAAAAATTCTGTGATCATTATTACGTAGATTGTTGTACTCCTTGAAAATAATCAAAATCTTAAAAATATCGATGCCTCAAACGATGTCTCCAATCGCTGCCCAGCCCTTAGTTTTGGAATAAATGTCCAATTTTCTATCTTTTTCCTTTGTCCATCCCTTTCTTGAGCTAAAATACGCTCTTTTTAACTCATTCAAGACAAGACGTGCTCTTCTAATGAGCTCGCCAAAAAAGTCTTTGATGCTTACTGCTAGTAATCCTTCTATTGATTTAAGAGTCTCAGACTTTTGCTTCTAATTAATAACAAATTTCATACCAGTGCTCCGTTTCGTCTAGAAAAGGTGTTCTTCGTTGGTTGGTAACCAAGTAACAAAGATTTGGACATTCATGCCTAGAAAGAATCTTTTGCAAAATGGACCGCATGACTTTCAATTCTTGCTACTTAAGGCCTTTGACAGGTTAATTTATCTTTATTAATTCAATTGATCAAAGAATCTTTCTGATCAGCAATATTTGAGTTTTCTTCTGTTTTAATAATATCAAAGCGGTTTCTGCTTACTTTTCAGTCAATTAGAACATTACAAAAGGACTCGTGTCCGTAAATATCTGTTTATAAGAAAGCTAAACTGGCATTCTTTTTCAGATATCAAACAGTTGACAAATACGATGAACAGAATGAAGCCCGGATAATAACCGATAAGAATGCAATCTTTATTATTGGTAAATATCAATTCTTGATGATAATTAGTTGATCTTGTAATTCTCAATGTAATGAATTGGTTAGCGTAAACACTAAGTTATTCTTGGCATGAAGTCCGGGCTCTGCCAAACAAATTTTGTCACTAACCGACTCTTATCAATGGCCATTTACCTAGAAAAATTGGTCTTTATTAACGATCATTATGATTGTATCTTTGAAATTGAATGTTATCTTTCTGCCCCAGCTTTGAGTGCTGCACCCTTATTTTTCCTTATAAAATGTTGTGAAGACTGTTCCGGAGGAAGGGGGGTGTGGGGCTAACTAAACCTAGTTCTGGACGGGGACGTGCCATTTCGGCTCAATATTTTTACCCATAGTTCCGCATATGTCTGAATAAATGTGACCCGCAAACACGATAACAACTTTATCTATAATTCCGCAAGGCAAATAGCATTTTTGAAACAAAACGAAATCATCAAACAAATTTTATATGTCCATTACCCCAAACTGGGCATTCATTTTGTTAATGCCAAATTTCCCTCAAAATAATTTTGCAACATGTTTTCCAAAATGGTACCCGTAATGTTGCATGTTTATTCAAATGGTACCCCTGAATACAGACACATCCCCGTACTTAAAGACCTATTAATGTCCCCACCCCCGAGAAAGAATGAGTGCAACTGGACGGATATACAACTGGATCAATGAAAAATGCAACTGGACTCCTTTTAAGACAAAAAATAGCTTAGAGTGTCTTGTTCTTATAGGGAGAAATGATTCAACCCAAATAACTTCTACTGTAAAATTTAAAGAAATGGCGATATAATTAAGCAAACTATGTAATTGCGATTTGCCCTTCAGTTCCATTCGAGATAGGAGTGTTATGGAAAATTTTGTTAGTATGCGCACTTCATATCTTTCAAGCTTTCTTCATATTTTTTGCTTTTTGCAAAGTTTATTTTCGACAAGGCTGTAGCCTCGATTTGGATTACAAATCAGACTTATACAGACGAGGCTCTTTATTGTTTAGAGCGCATGGCTTCCCTTCATCCCCAGGATGACAGAGAACTCTCGATCATCCGAGAGGAAAACTATGTAATGTTTTACGGTCTAGGGTTGTATGTGCTTGCGTCTTCGACCTAAATCCTACCAGCATTGCATCAGGAAAATCTTAGAAATTCATCAATTTTGGCATATGTAAATTTTTCTTTCTCCTCTTACTGTAATTCCCTTTCGTAACCGCAAAATTTTGATTGTCCTTTGGCATGGAATGATCCCTTTTTGTGTCTGAAAATTCTTACCACTAGGCTTTCAAAATGGCATTTATAGCAGGTTCTTGTTCAGTGGACGAAAAAATAAAGAAGATTTCGATAGATATATTTCTGGTAAATCACCATATCTCTAAACCTTAATAGGTTCTCAAAACAGTCACAAATTCTTATTGCATGCATAGGTATTTCAAGTATTTTTGCTTTAGTCAATGAAGACAAAGTAGATAAAATACATATGAATGTCTGCTGTTCACCACCATAGTTTTTGTCCATTTTTTAAGGTTGTAGAGCATAATCAAAGACATTTAAAATTCTGCCATGACATTTAGGCACCAGTAAAGCCCTGGAAATAATTTGGTTCAATTCTTAAAGTGCAATTCTCGGCAGTAGGATCAGCAAGTGAAAGCCAGAAGCACCATTGTTTAAAGATTCAATTCAATGATGCGAAAAAATCCGAGTAACAAATTGCTCAAAATATGATTGCATAAAATGGCAGATATGTTCTCGTTTTGATGAACTTTGTGATGCAAAACCTGCTGTTCAGTCGCCTAAAACATTTTATGAGAGCATTTTTAATAAGATTTTTCGCAAAGTCCTAGGGGGTGGTAGGACGGAAGAAGGTCTGAAACTCCCAGAATTGTTTGGTTGAGACTTGCTGCGTGAATTCTGTCAAAACCATTTAACAGAAAGAACAATCATGAAGAAGTGAAAATAACAGCAGCAAAAAAACAAACAGTTGAGAGATGTTTATTCGAAATAAATATATCTTTTTCGTCGAAACCTTGTTCAAAACTCACAAGACATTGTGCAACTTGCACAGTGCCAGAGGTTTCACATGAAAGTCATTCACCAAAGCAATTATCGGCGTTTGAAAATTTTGAGAAAAATTCAATTCTAATAATTATGATAAAGCCTGGCTATAATTCTGAATTTTTTAATTATGTTTTATAAAGATTTTGTTTCACAGTTTCTTCATAAACTTCTCCAACTGTTTCACAGTTCCAAGTGCTATGGTGGCTTTACATAAAAATGTTTATAAGGAGAGACATAGATTTAGTTGCTTGTTTCTTTTTTTAATTATTTTTACAAACATATGGTCAAGCAGTTGATAGACACTTAAAAAGCTTGTTTATAAAGGCATATCTATAAAAGCATTTTTAGGAATATCGATGTGATGGTTTAGAAATGATTTCAAAGACTGAAAGAGGCTGCTAAAGATAAGGCCTGAATTAGTGTGAATGTTTTCACTGTCTGCAGCCAAAGATACGGCTTGTTTGCGAATTAATTCCCTGCAAATGCCATCACTTCTCTGTTCAATAAAATATTTACTTATACGAATACACATTCGATGGCACGTGGTAACTCAGATTGTATTTCCTGCAAGTATCTTTCCTTCTTTACCATTCTCTTCTTTTCTAATTTAAAAATCAGATAAAAAAGTGCCGTCGTTAGGATCTGTTTGATTGAATTTCATTTCTTATTGAAACATTGATTGTCCTCCTGTCTTCTTATTCATATCCATAAATTTGTGTTGTTATTCGTTAAATTCGGTGAGTTTTGTGATGTTAGTCAATGACAATGACCATTGTTGGGAAATTTTTGCATAGCTTTAACAGATCTAGGGCATATGAGAACGGCTTCACTTATAATAGGCTGCGTCATAAAGGCTTGTTTTCAGTGAATCGCAGAGATTCGCCTTTTAATCCTCGCTGATGATTAGGGTTTATAAAAACATGTAGTAAATCGGCTCTTTTCCTAATAATTATTTTTGTCCTCGTCCTATGCGTATGGATATGATTTTGCGGCATTAGGTTTCAAGCGCATCGACAGCAATACACCGCTTCGCTTGCAATAGAATTGTTTAAGCTAACTTAACTTTTATAAAGAAGACAGGAAACAGAGCGGATTCTTTGCTACGAGCAGCCTTTACAGATTTCATACTTTCTCATTTTTCTCACTTTCAAAAACGATTTCGTTTCAAGGAAAAACGATTTTCGAGTATTTTTGTCAAGTTAGTTATTAATTTTTGAACAGATCCCGAAATCATATTGTGAATGAAGACAAGTTAACATCGCCGTAGAAATGATTGAGATCGTCTTTATTAAGAGTAGTCGGGATACCTGAAATAATCATTTCATGTTGGAAGCTTAATAAAGAAGGCGCCGCAAGCGTGATAAAACGCTTTCGGTTTAGGAGAGTCACTGCCAGCTCTTTGAGGGATAACTATCAGAAAAAATTGGCTAGAAGCACATTTAATTAAAATTGCTAGCTGTATTCATTAATCTGAGGAACTTAAAAAATAGTCATGGTTTTGTTTAATTGAGCAATCGGGATTCTCGAGTTGTCTTTTATTTTTCCAACTCTGTCAATTTAAACACTTAGACAAACTGTCGGTTGATAAATTAACATTTAAGGTCCTTGATCTCGAAGGATGTTTGACCAGTGAAGCCTGATTCAAACGTTGTCATTGCAACATTTTCCCGACATTTTCAAAGTGTGAGGCGAAGGATATAAGCTACAGGACACACTGTAACGCTAAACTGGACAGAAGAAGAGGTTCTCCTACCTAAGATTTCAAAGTGGGGCAGCAATTAAAGGCCATTGCAACAAAATAGCAAATGCCATTAAGCTTTTGGTAATAATTTTGTATTGACGATATGTTCTATGTTCTATTGAGTCTCGTTGCTCATTTAGTAAAAACAGCTTATCGTTGATTAGGATCTGCAAATATCATGATTCTGAGAAAAGAACCTTGTGTGATTACATTTGCATAGTTAGCAAGTCTAACAGATAAAATTTCATTGTGTAGCCTTGCGTCGTGTCTTGATAAAGACAAGTTGCAGAGGTCAAATATTTATACCATGAATTAGCAGGAGAAGACCAAAAATTTGAACATAAGAAGATTGAACAATGGACATTGTGGCATTGGTTATTAATAAATTTAGCATAAAGAGATGCTGATTTTTATCTCCTAGATAAGAGCAGTTGGATCTGAGTTTCTCGGTACATGAAAGGAAGCTGCAAGCGAGAAAAACCAGCGAAGGATCTATTTTGTGCGTCTTTTATGAGATATTTTGCAGCAGAAAGACATTTGCGTGGCCTTAACTTTCATCCATAGCTTGCCGCGCAGGCAGAAAACAGAGAAAGACGCTCTCCATCACAGCTTTATGTTGCTGATAAGAAAAGGCGGTATTCAGCTGCATAAACTAAAACAATCTTTCCCGTATCCCTCCTTTTCTTCAAAACCTCTGCTTGATGATGTGAAGTCTATTTTGCGTTCCATGACCATTTCAGGTGTTTTACAAAAGAATTTGTACTGACAGAGTTGAAAAAATTGTCGTACTATAAATTTGTTAAAAGAGAAAAAAGATAACATAAACATCCATTCATGGGATTATTAGCTTATTATTGGTATGTTAGTTTGTCTAAATATCTTTATTTGTCTAGCTGTGTCTATCTAAATGCGTGTGTTCTTGGTTTATCTAGATGTTCCCTTCCTCTCATCTCCAAGGACAGGCTCATCTAAAAGCGTTTTTATGCGAAATTAGAGAACTTTGGCGCGCCAATGTCAGCATCATTGCTCAAGAAAAACTGCTCGTTTATTTGTCCAAAAACCAGCTTTGGTGTATGTCAGCAAGTTGACAATAAATTTGTTTCCTATCGTCCGTTCCAAAACGTGCTTATTAAAAGCGTATTAATTATGTAGATGGCAAGTCTCTGGTACTTGACGTTGCAAACGCGAGGTTTCGCTGGTCAGTGAGCTAACATTTGCTTTCCCTGCTTACTTTGTGACCAGTAATTGTACATACAGCTTTAATACAAGAACCAGACATGTCGTCTTCTTGATTATCAAATCTGCTGTTTTCTATCAGCAAGTAAGGAATTCAACCAAAAGAGAATAGAGGATTTGTTCGCAATCAATTGCAAAGCTGTTTAGGTGCAATTATCAATCAATATTTTTAATTAAAAGCAAAACATTCAGAAAGATTGCCCACTGTTATCTGCCGGTTGCAGTCCGAGTATAGAGTAGCTCGCCATATTTTCTTCAGTTGAAAATATAAGAGTAACTATTGCGAGCGCTATTGAAGAAGACGAAACAGATTGGCTAACTATGAGGGCTAAAGGCCCTGATTATTATCATAAGGGAAGGGGTCAAACTCCCCCTTGCCCATTCCTATTTCACCGCTCTAGTATATGTATAATCTAATTTAGACAAAACAGATGAAAAGATAAGCATTTTGAAAATAGCTGTATTGTTGAGCCCTCTTTACGTTTGCTCATTGAATTTTGGGAGGAAGTATATTCACGAGTCTTTGAATGAAACAGAGGCTGTCGTGTAAAAACGTCACGATACCACGGCATTCGTTAATGTGAAACTGGTATTAAGTAGGAGAAGACAACTTTCCCGCCATAAAAGTATGCAGCAAAATGTTTCCGCTTTTTTGCGCAGTTTTGAAAAAACTTTTATGCCTTTTCCTTTTCGCCAGACAATCCTAAAGACGGTTTTTGCAAACAAATAGTGAATGCAGCCAATTTCTTATCTCTTGTTTGTAGGACAAGTATACCAGAAATTACTGTACCAGAGACAGCCTGAAGTCAGTGAAAGTTCAACGATGCAGACGCCAACAGCATTCTTTTTTGCTGATTTGCCAGGAAACTTTTTCTCACCCGTACATGTGAACCATTTCAACGTGGTATGGTTATATTTATTTAGCTTGTTTTGTTTTTAAGCATGCCAACTAACAAATTAGAACCTTTGTCGTTGGTGTTTCATGACTGGGAATTTAGATTCCTTTGACATTGAACAAAGAGACTAATGATATTTGTGTCAAAGAGAACTTAAATAGGCACAAGATGATGAAGCCATCAATAAGAAAGAACACACATTTCTTACTATTTTACTTGCTGTGTACCGCAAAAATCTAATGCATGTTGTGAGATTTACAAGCAACTAGTTTACCAATGCAAAGCGTCGTTGTACTATGTTTCATGTTTACGGTTTATTTTTAATGGAAATCTATGCACTAAAGTAATCAACAATGCAAAAGTTACTTTCGTCTGACGCATCAACAATAAGATCTCAAACCACCAAACAAGTTCCCACTCCTTCTGGTCCATGCAGGGCCGGATAAATGCAAAGACCAACTAGGCCCTGGACTAGGGCCCCGCGATTTTTAGGGCCCGCGATTTTTAGAGCCCGCGATTTTTAGAGCCCGCGATTTTTAGGGCACCCGATTTTTAGGGCACCCGATTTTTAGGGCCCGCGATTTTTAGGGCCCGCGATTTTTAGGGCCCCGCGCTCAACAAAGTTTTGGTCTATAATGATAGTATTACTGGAAGAAAACATAGAAGCGGCACCAGGCTGCGCACAGAAAATACATTTACGATGTACAATGTACGCAAAATTTAATTGGTTCAAAAATTATATTTTCTACTATTGGCCAAGACAAGTTGTGTGACTTGTCTCTCTTGACAATTGAAGCAAACTTGAGCAATAGAGTGGCAGCATGATGACATCATAAAGATTTATTTTAGAATTTATGTCGAACGCAAGAGCAGCAAGAAAACGTTGAAATGTAAAAAAACTAGTTGAGTCTGTTTCATTTTTTTAAGATATGCAGATTTGAAGTTAGCTAATGGATTATTGCTAATTTGGCTTGGCTCAGGGATTGTAAAGCTGATTCAGGTTCCTTATTTTCAGAACATCTATGACTGCTATAAACTGGGACGTCCAAAATCTATGTATGACATAAACAAAAATAACTGAACACCAGTCATAGGTGACTTCTTTTTAAATAGCACACAACATTGTCATCACGCCAAGCCAAAAGCAATAGCTTTCCACTACCAACCATACAAACGACTGGAAAAAATTATTGTCATCAAAGCCTAAAAATTTCAAATAAACCCTTGCTATACAATGAAAAATGTATATCGTGTCATCTTTACTCTTTCGTTATATCTTTTTTGTCTCTTTTAGTTTTTTTCTTGCTGTTCTTTAATTTTAATTACTCAAAATACTAATAAAATTCAATCAGTATTGTCAACCACTCATGACCCAGCCCCAGAAAACAGCTCGTAGAGGGTCCTAACCAACTTCATTATAAGTTGCAAAGATGATATAAATTTTATCTTCTAGTTTTGTGGTTGGTGTTCTAAAGTTGTGAAATTAATGAAATTTGAATTTGAATTTCCTAACTCATCCATTCTGTAAAAATTTGTTTTTCAGGCTATTTGTTCAAAGTGCAAAATTAAATTTTTGGCTTAGGGCTCCTCAGAGCCTTAATCCAGCCCTGGGTCCATGGCCAAGGTCATCTCTCAACACTTTTGTAAATCATTCTTTCCTCCTTTGAGAAACGAAAATGGATTCTCTTCTAGCACTGCTTAAGCCAAAGCCAACCTCTTTGTATCAACCATGGCCTCCATTGCAAATCTTGATGATCAGGAATTAAAACCTTGTCATTATCCACCTTCTTCTCTATCAATGTTACTAACAAGTTCTCCACCCGCAAATTGTGCAAAGCTTTTCTCCTACTAAACACTTCTAAATCTGATATACCAGCAATTGTTCTCAGAACTTGTGCCCCAGAACTTGCACCAGTAAACTTTTCCAGCTCTCTCATTTACTTGTTTTTATCCATAGGTTAGTCCTTTAAACTAGCCTACCTCTTCTCTAAAAAGACAAGTCTGACTCCACCAACAATCGCCCAATCACTATCACTTCCCTCATATCCAGCAATGGGAATCATTTTCATAATACAACTACTTACGTTTCTTAAAATCTTCCTGAACATGAGTATGGATTTCGATGAGCTAGATCTATTGCTGATCTTCTATCGTATGCCATTAATGTTTGGTTACCTGCTCAACTCGAATCCTTTTGTGAGAGTAGAGGGATCTGTTTCGACATCTCAAAAGCCTTTGATCGCGTCCCGCACATCATTCTAAACTCCCCATGAACGGTCTGTACCAAACCCTTATAAATTTGATTGGCAGGTTTCTTTCTGATAGGTCAATAGCCATTAGAGTTGACAGCTACCTCTCTAATCCCTACGCAATTAATGCTGTTGTTCCTCAGGGTTCTGTCATGTCTCCTGTCTTATTCATTCCTTTCATAAATGATATACCAACTTCCACCGCTACAAGTATTCAATTTTATGCCGATGACACTTGTCTAAGCTCTTCATTTTCCTTTGATTCTCTACATGATTCTGCTATCAACACCCTTCTCCAAAGAGACCTTTCAGCCTCACTTCATATTGATGACCTTGCAAAAATAGAGAAGTGAGTTAAAGACAATCTTGTAAAGTTTAATTAGTTTAAAACCATATAGGTTGTCATTTCACGCAAACACAACCCTGGCTTTTCTCTGTTTCCATAAACGGTGCTGAATTGGACATTTCTACTTCTTTTTCAAAACTAGGCCCTTCTGTGTCATCAAACCTTAAGTGGAAATCTCACATTTCTACTGTTGCTAAACATTTGTCTCAAAAACTTGGGTTTCTCTCTCGAGTACGTTGATTCTTCTCACCATTACAGCTTTTAACTATTTGTAAATCCCAAAACTGTCCTTCCCTGGAGTACTGTTCTCATATTTGGGGTAGTGCTCCTAAATCTTCCCTGTGCCTTCTTGGCAAAATCCTGTCCAAAGCCATTCTTCTAATCTCTTCAACCTCCTTTTCTCTTCTATGTTGTGTCACCGATCTCTCAATTTTTACAGATTTTCCCACAGACATTCTTTAAGGAGATCAGATATATCTCCATCCTTTTCCTTGTTAGGGCTTCGCTACAGACTTCCGGGCCTTTCCCTTGCATCACCAACTAAAAAAAGAAAACCAAAGAAAACCTTTTTACCGTTTATCTTCCTCTCCTGCATAGAGCCTCATACAACCTCAGTTTTGTTTTTCAAATTTCAATATAGTTGTGCAGTGATAAAATGAAGCCAGATATCAGTCTTTCTTGATATAGAAGTTCCTCGCAGCTGCCTTGCAAGATGACAGGGTAAGAATGGATGCCATGACCGAGATAATTAAACTAGGTATCTGCGAAGAGAATGTACATCTAGGATGGGCGAACTGAGCGCAGGGGCATATCCTTACTCTTTCAAAAGAGATGACGCCCACGCCCATATAGAAAAAATGTCAAGCCAATAATTGTTCTGTCATCGGTTTCTAAAATTTCTGAGAGACTCAAGTATGAGCAAATGATGGGTGCTTTCTGTCCTCCCTACTTTGCAATTTTAGAAAAGACTAAATCGTTGCGAGATAGCGATGGATAGTGAGGGCGTAGCTGGAGCACTTCTGATGGATCTTTCCGAAGCCTTTGACTGCCTAAGTCAAGAGCCACTGTTAGGAAATTACCAGCTCAAGGTCTTAGCAGAGCTTTCCTTGCACTAATTCATAGCAATCCAATAAAGAAAATAAAAAGGGTCAAAATCAGTGGTTCCTTTTGTACAGAGAAACTACATTTGGATTACCTCAAGGCTCAGTGTTAGGGCCCTTTCTTTTAATATTTATTAGAGGGACCGGTTTCTTCTGATGAATGGAGCTGAGTTATGCAACAGAGCCGACTATAGTACTCTATACACTTGTAACTCTAAGGTAGAAGATATAATACAAAGTTTAGAGCGAGATGCAAGCCTACTAACAACATGGTTCCCAGAGAACTATATGAAATTAAATGAAGATTAATGTCACATCACTGTGTTCGGGGCAAACAAAGAAAGAGTTGGATACACATTAACGAGACCCAGACAGAAGAAAATGACATGGAGAAGCTATAAGTCATTGCTTTTGAGAAGAAATTAGGTTTCAAAAACATGTCCTCTGCAAAACAGCTGATCAGAAGCTTCTAGCTTGTATCTCAGTTCTCGTGGATCAGAAGAAGCTAAACGGTTGATAAAGACATTTGTTTGTCCTAGTTTAGCTATTTTCGTTTGAATTTAGTTTTTCACTTTATAAATTTGAACAGTTAGATAGAAAAAATTCAAGAAAGTGCCACAAGAATTGCATACAAGGACAATGCTTGTTGTTGGAAATTGTTGGAAACTGATAATTTAGTAATTTTTTATCAGAGAAACCTGCAGTTTCTCATGGTAGAGATCTACAAAACAAAATCAAATCTTAATCCTAGCTTGATGTAGCAAATGTATAGGAGACATTATTATACAAATTTTGGCAACTTTTTGCAAACTGTATTTTTCTAATTTTCTTATTGTAATTTTTTATGGATTCCTTGTAAATAATTGGCCTTCATTAATGAAAATATTAATGTTGTTCAAACCCCTCCACAATTTACTTTAGTTTTTTAGTTCATTTTGCTAAGTAGTTTGTTTCTATTATCGGTCTATACAAAACTGTTGTCCCAACTTTGAATAAAGACAAAAAGAATCTCAAATGCTTCCATCGTCTTTTACCAGATCTCTGCAGCACCCATCAACCTTTTGCAATCACAAATCAGGATGCACAAGATTCTTTCTTATTTAGTCAGTGCGGTCATTGCTGTTCCAATTCTTTTTTCAGATCGAAAAAATCACTTTGGGGCAAAAAAGAACTCCTAGATAATTGATCTCCTCTACTTCCTCTAAATCATTAACAATCACCATATCAACAATCGTTTTCTTAATTGTAGTGACATTGCCTTTCTCTCTGTTTCCACACCACATTTTCTAGACTGCATATCAACCCTGCTCTTTAAGACCTATATTTTTGTCTTAAAATAGTACAATATCAGTCGCAAAATGTATGTTGTTCATAGTTAACCAACAATGTTAATACATCAAGAACAATTTTCAAGTACCTAATACACGATTTTCTTTTTCAAATTGGTCGATCAGCTTGCAAGATAGGACTTGAATTATTTCAACAGATTTAAACTAGGAAAAAGCTAATAAAGACTTCTTTATCATGGTTTGAAATGCATTGAAAATGCGACAGGTCTAGAGCCATGGTGTTGAGGTTCGTTGTCAGAAGATATGTCCATTTTTTACCACGTGAAAGTGAATTTAGTATAAATATCCAAGTAACAATATGTCTTACAAAGAATTTAAATGTTGATTTTCTTACTAAACTTTGTTGTTTCAAAAAAAGCTCACCAAGGACTCCTTTGAGACGTCTGTTTAATGTGTGCGACATCAGTCGTGTTCGACATTGCAGTACTCTCAAACAGAGTAGCAGTATCGAAATTACGGTCCTACAATGCTGCTATACAAACTTGGTTATTCATGCCTTGAAGTGTTCTTTCCAGTTGAAACTTTGAAGGTTTTGTAAATCTAAATACTTTTTCAAATGTTGAAGCGCTTTTCTCGTGTAATTTTAGGACAGAAAGATGCAACATCAACACAGCATTCCACCATTTGTGTTGATGGTGCTCTATCCTTGATGTTAAACATCTGGCTTCTCATTGGGTACATTACCACAACCAATACCTCAGGTATAAAGCAGTTTTTAAAGGATCATTTCCTACAAATTTCAAGGTGATTGATTAATCTTAAATCAGCTTCTAGTATATTTCCCGTTTACATACCATTTTAGAAGTCTAATGTTGGCATCTGATGAAAATTTACTGGCTTTTGTTCCTAGCCTTTCTCGACCTTTCTAACATAAGGTCAACATAATTTGGAAGATAGAGATGCCAAGACATCAAAAAATTTCGTGGATATTTAGGTGGTTAGTTGGATATTTTTTCGAAGACATTTCCCCGTATCTACAATTGTATTGCTACTTTTTCTCTACAAATCATGCATCATGATTTGAGGGTTGCTTTTCTGGTTCAGTTAAATGATTGGCAAAGATATATTGTTTTATAAAAGCAGCCACCAACTTGGGGGGGGGGGGGGTATGGCAAAGGATCTTTCCAAGAAATCTTATCAGCCACGGTACAAACTCTAATCTTTCAAACCTTTGAGGTTTCTTACTTTCATGAATTGGTCACCGAGTTTTTCCAAAGCGAAAAGCTATCGCACAGGCACAAAGAATATAAGTTGCTTCAGATCTTTTTTAAAATATCCTGGATTTACTGACCAAATACCTTCCAGCATTCTTTTTACGCTACAAGACAGTCCAGCATTCATTTCATAGATATTTATGGTTACCTAAGATGGAAAATATTACTATTGTTGGGTTTATATAACATGTTCAGATTGTTGCTTTAGCCATCAACCACCACTGAAATCACTAGCAACTAATTGGTGGAAAAGTTTCACTTCATCAATATCAAAACGAATGTATAGAATAATATTTCCAGAATGATATTTGTTATGTATAATACTATAGAAAACGAATGTATAGAATAATATTTCAAGATCATTCGTGACAGGATATTTTACCTTAACTGAATAACCATCAGTGATAAATATGAATTCCTCGGAACTCGAATTTTCCTGCCCCAACGCCTTATACATTTTTAAGAATTTGACATGTTAAGCCAACTTCTGGAAAATGTTATTTTTAGCTCAAAGATTGCATTATTTTAGAATCGTGACGTCATCTTAAACTATCGTTT
Source organism: Rhopilema esculentum (assembly GCF_057945365.1). Classification (NCBI taxonomy): domain Eukaryota; kingdom Metazoa; phylum Cnidaria; class Scyphozoa; order Rhizostomeae; family Rhizostomatidae; genus Rhopilema; species Rhopilema esculentum. The sequence continues at coordinate 746,620 of NC_142826.1, read as the reverse complement.
TCCTGATAGCAACAAGACTGCGATTATTAAAAAACGAGTAGCAGAGACCTTTGCTGTGATTTAAAATAGAATCAATATATTATTATCCTTGCTTATTGCATGTATGAACTTAAAAACACAAAACTTGACGAAGTTACTTATATTTGAAGAAATATCTTGTTTCACATACGAAAATAAACTAGAAGATTTGGTTAAAAATCGTGCTCAATTAAAACACAAACATTGGTTAGTGTCTGAAACCCCCACTGATTCAACCCCCACTGATTCAACCACCACTGATTCAACCCCCACTGATTCAAAACTAAATGATCGAAAACACATCTTCATGCACAAAACGCTAATTTTAAAATTTGTTTACATTGCTATCATCAGAAAGTTTCTTATAAATTTCTGATGAAAAATGGTTGATTCAGATATTATTCACTAACATTATGATAGTATCATTTTCTAGGCTTGGCGGGAAAAGACTTTTCCTAGACGGCCCGTATTCTCGTAAGCAATGCCTTCAGATGCCTAAGAAAGATTAGCAAAATGACTTAATGCATTTGTAAATGATTAGAATCGCCGAGGTTAGTGGTAATACTTTTTTGGGTTCACGTGAACTTTTATTATTACGATCCAGTAATGTCTACTGTCCTGTGCTTACCCCCAGCCTGAGCGTCATAACGTCCTATTCAGAATATCCATATTTATGCAACTTACAAATTCGTTAATTGTTAGACTATTGCTTTAATTGTGACACACTAGTAACCATATCAAACATAGAATTGTTGACAAGCAACGCTAAAACCCTGAACACTCCTCAAACAAAATTGTTATGAAACGAATGAAAATTCAGTTCATTTCACTTTTTTCTGGAATTCTCATTGCTTCTTTTCTGCAACTTTTTCAAAATACTTTCGGTCAACATTCTTGACCAAGTAATTGCTGAGAGCAGCTAAGGCCATGAAGCCCGCCATTGTAAACATGGTCGTGTTGTAGAGGTAAGGAGTTGGATCTTGCGTCCCAACTGGCACAATGTCCATCAATTTGTTGATTGTAATGGTCTTTGCTTCAATCAACGATTGGCATTTGTCAATTTCTTCTCCAAAGCACGCTCTAAACTTCGCAGGATCGCACTTGGAAAGGAGATCTGCAATTGCTGTTCGTTCTGCGTATTGCCTTAGTGTCAAGAGAATCGTAGGACCAGCTAGTGATGCGGCAGAGCTCGCTAGTAGAAACCTTCCATGAATAGCACCAACGTATTTCGAGCCAAAGAGGTCGGCCTCGTATGCAGGAAGGGATGCGTATGCACCACCGTATAAGCTGATAGCAAGGGCGGTGGAGGTGCAGAATAAATACAAAGGCAGTACTGAATGTGTGTTCACGACAGAATCAACAAGGAAAGGTACTCCAAGGTAGAGGGGCAAGCTTCCCAGGGCAATTACATGGAAAGTGTTGCGACGTCCGAATTTATCAGAAAATGCAGACCATCCAAGTCGACCACCAAGGTTGCCAGCAGCAAGGAGAAGAAGAAAGGTAGAACCGAAGGCTGCGGTGACAACTGATGGTAGTGCACTGCTGAACACGTCAGAGACCATGGGTTTAGCTACACTAAACATCCCCATGCCACCAGTCGCAACGCAGAACAAAACCGTGGCTAACAGATAAAACTGTGGAGTCTTCATCACCGTATCAACACTGACATTCTGGAGCCCTGCCCCTAATGATGTCTGGGGTGGGACGTAACCAGCTGGAACATATCCTGGTGCTGGCAAACGCATTGAAAATGCTGATGCCAACATTACACCAAAGTAGGCTAGGCCAATAGTGGCAAGAACAGCAGCATTGCCAGAATCTCCACTTCCAACCAAATACAATCCTTCTGAAAGTCCTTTGTATGGCAGAATCGCTAAATCAGCAGCTGTTGCCAAGACAACCTCTTTTAACTGACCACCAACATCAGCAAATAACTTTCCATTTTCTAGAATTGTTTGAACTTGGTCATGAGTCCCAAGGAATTCAGGCATCTTTGCGAATTTCCCACGTAAGAAGTTAACAAGTGGTTCAAACACCAATGCTCCTGAGCCAAAGCCTGCGATTGTCAAACCAGAGGCAACACCCTTTTTGTCAGGGAACCAGTTAATCAGTGCCTGCACTGGAGGAGTGTATGCAAGTCCTAGTCCGGTACCACCAAGAAAACCATAGCCGAAGTAGACAAGCCAGAGATTATGGGTAGATATACCAAGGCCCCCGAGGAGCAAGCCTCCACCAAAGCAAACTCCAGCAGCAGCAATAGCAGCTCGCGGTCCTACCTTCATCTGCCATTTTCCCGCCAATGCTGCAATGACTCCATGCATCAAGAAAACGATAGACAGAGGCAGGGTTGTCTCTGCAAGTGACCAGTCGGAGGCTGCTGACGTCACAAATCCATGCTCCCGCGTCAGAGGCCAGCTCATTGCAGACCAAGCATATGGTGCACCTATGCACATGTGGGTTGCAAATGCTGGCAATGCAACAAGCCATCTGCTCTTAAAATTTGGGGAGGCAACAACTGATTCTGGACCTAAGAGTTTTTGAAAGAATGACTTCTTCTCAGACTTATTTTCCGTAGTGTTGCTGAATTGCCTACGATGAAAATTTGAATAGTCTTGTTTATCATAAGTGAAATTCGCGCAGATGACATTAACTACAAAAAACGGCTTCTACCTTTTTTACAAAATTTCGGACCAATATTTTGACAAAATTTTCTTTCAATAAATTTTCAAGAGGCTAACCTTTGTTACAATTTATTTTGCTTTTAAAAATTTTGAGAATCCAGACAGTGTAACTATTATTTTTGGTGAGAAAAATTTTATGCAGCTATTATTCTATTCAAACAGCGTCGGTTATTGAACTGAGTTCAATTTTGCCATTCTTCAAGAAAAAAATTTATACCAAATTGACAGAAAGTAGCAGCTATTGAATGATAAAATTTTGATGAGCCTTTACATAAAATGAGAAAATATTGTTCTGCATTATAAAGTACTATTGAAATGAAACCAAAGGGTGATCAAGCCCCAAAGCCCACAGGAAGTCGGTACTTTGAAAATGTCAGTGCTCTGTCCTTAAGAATAATGAATAATACCTCTGGTCCAATGCATTTTTCTTCCTTGCAAGAACACTGCTTACACGTGGTGCCAATGGAGATATCAGGCAGTGCCTTCTTAAGGTAGAAGACAGGAGGAAAGACATCACTCACTTTGTCAATGCTACCATATTCTAAATACCTAGAAGACAACTAATATTAATTAACATACTAAAGATGAGCAATAATCATAACAGACCATCAACAACCATATAAAAACCATCAAATAAACCATATTCCTAGACTTTATACAGGTTTTAATTATATGTAATGTGTAATTATTTGTAACATGTAACATATGTTTCATAATCGATTTTCTTATTTCTTTTGTGTGTGCTAGCATTTCCAGAGGGCATAATACTCGTTTTTTAAAAAAGTTGTATTATTTTTGCTAAATAATTCGGTAAAACTATTTGGTTTATAAGCTTCATAAGCTTTTACAAACAACAATGCAACCTCAAGTATTTTCACAAGTACATATTATAGTAGAAAGACTATCATAAATGGTAAGATCTGCATTTTATGATATCTGATCACACCTCATTGCAGTGTGCCTTAACCTTTCAATGCATGTGGTTACCAGCATGCCAGAAAATTTTGCTTTTGGCATTTGAATCCTTCGAAAGTATTGAAATTGGATAGTGCAGAAAGACAAATCTAGGGAGATGAGTGGCAAGAAAAGTCAAGGATGAGCGATCTATGACAATGAACATGGATGATGATAAATTAAGAAGATTGGTAAGATTGGAGATTTTCACTGGGTAATAGTGAGGCCTGATTTTTAGAATCTTCTCATATGAATCCAAATATGATAGTAAATAGAAAATTGCATCATTGAAAAATAAAATATGCTTTCAAAAATTACATGATATAAAAAAGGAGAGGGGTCTGATGCAACCATATCACAGACTGGTATACACCTCTGCTCACTACCTTGACCAATTGTCTGACAGAACGTCTAGAGGTGAGTAAAAGGTAGTACCAGACAATCACAACAAGTCAACAAAAATTAAATACTTCAAACATCGTTGACTTGGAGAAACAATATTAAATAATAGTCCAATACATCTTGGCATGGTCAAACTGGTTTTAAAGATGATAGTTGATGAAGCAAGGAGCCACTCACTGTCTTGACTTGGCCGTGGGATAGATAGTCATCAGGAATGTAGTGCTCAGGGGGCTGAGCCCGCCTTGTTGATGCTGAAAATTGGCAAATTTCTACTTTTGCTACTGTTTTTCGAACGCGTTCCCTGCGCAATAATTTTTTGCTCAAATCCAAGATGATTTTGAGATTCCAAGAAACATCAGAATGAACCCCACAATTTCCATGTTTAAAAGAAAAGGGTTCCTGCAAAGTTAATAAATTCCCTAAACAAAACACAATCCCTAGGTAGAACAGCAACAACTTTATTTTATATATATTAAAGAAGTAATTGTAATAGAAGTAGTTCATTTTATTTGTATTATAGCTGATAGGGAATTCGTGTGTGAAGATTTTTGAAATGAGAAATGAAATCACGTCCTCGCATTTTTGCAAATTTAGATTAATCCGAGCAGTTGGAACATGGACTTTCGTGTGAATTCCGCGAATAGCCTAATCTTGAGCCCTAAAAGTTCTATTTAAAAATGAAATCCCGCAGCTTTTAACCTGTCATTTTGCAACATGATTTGTTCCCGCGCAAGCGTTAGCGACATAAAATAATTCCCCGCGCACAAAAAATGCTTTGCACTCTGGCCCTTGTGCACAATACTAATAACTGCCGCTGGCCCTGTTTTGCCACATATCACAAAATAGTCAGTGCTTCCACTTTTCGCTCAACCAAATTCCCGAAAAAATCCCTATTCTTTGCTAAAAATTCCTTCCAAAATGTATGAAAAATCCTTCCGATTACCTTCTGCCCTATTACTCAATTTTTTATTGCCCTATTACCTACGTTCGTTCTAGAAATGGTGGGTTTTGACGCCACAATGGTAGTTACATCTCTATGGGTATTAATCAGTTATGCAGAGGATAATTTATTGAGTACCTTAAATTCTTGCTCCAGGGGGGTTATCAATTTAGATAATTTTTAGATTGGGGTCTATTCAAGGGGGGCTTATACGAAGGGGTGCTTGTAAAAGCAATCTCCAAGTTTCCATACAAATACATAGCTCGTTTTGTACTTTTTAATGATGTTCAAGCTCATTAAATTTACAACTTCACTTAATAACTCTTTCTAAAATATCACATCAAAGTATAAATCAAAGCACAAAAATATTTTTAGTCCAAAATAATGTAATGTTAATTGTCTTCAGCAGTTTCTACGAAAATGATCTTTAAAGGTGCACCTCAATGGGTCAATTAAACTCTATGGGGGCTCATTAAATATGCAAAATTTGGCCTACTAGGATTGGAGTTTATTTGGGGAACAAATTTACAGGGTCAAGGTAAAGTAGAAAATTACAACAATTGCATTTTGTCTCAACCTTTTTGTCCAGGATTGTAGCTTTAATCAAATTAAATCCAGAAAAATTGAAATTTCAGGTATATCCTATTTTTGGGTAACTTCGCGCCCCTGCACCTGAGGTGTTGGGATGTTGGCGCACCCAAGATCTTGTAAAAAACTATCCTGCAAACCAGACATTGCAGAAGTCATTGTATTTCATAAAATAAAACAATAACTTGACAATATTTTCAACAACAATTGCTTATCGGTTGGAGGTGTTAATTTGCTTTAGCCGTATAAACATGCGAAAAGTGAAAGCTCTAAGAGGGCTGAGGCACATTAATGTAATCTCTATTCTGTGGCTTAGGGCACAGTGACACAAATCTTTAGTATTCACTTTCTAGATATTTTGCCGTATTTCCACAAATTCCTCTCAACTTCTTAGAAAATCCTTCCAAATTCCTTCTAATTTGTAATCCTTCTTCTATTCTTCCAATCGACCAAAATTCCCGAAAAAAGGATAAATCCTTCCAAATGGACCGGTGCCGGAACAATATCCACGGCGAAAATAGTACCTGCCATTAGGCATGTGCAATACTTTTGCTTGCTAACTATATACCAAAAACTTTTATGTTAAATCTAAAAGAAAGTTCATTTTGGTTTCAAGTTTTGATTTGGATTTTACAGGACATACATACAGGCTAGGCCGTCACATGATTAAAGGTCTGACAAGAGCCGCGAAACTCAGCTACTACCATTGAGCTTTAATTATATTATGTTCTCACTTGTATTCATACTGCAACAAGTCAAAAGGTGCTTTGAGTCCTTGCCAGATTTATGACTTCGTTAAGGTACACAGAATCACGGTATCCAGTTTCGCTCCCTTGATCTCTCTCCTCTTCTCTTGGCTTGATGATCTCACAGCCTCCTACTAGTTGGCTGTGAAGGAGAGCAATGCAGCAACAACAACGGCATTGTCATGGCGGGAATAAAAGAGAAAGTGGCCTTTGGTTGGAAGAAGGCACACATGCTGTGTTGAGTTGATGAGATCGTTCTGAAATGGCAAATGATACCAAGAAACATGAAGAGGCCATTTCAAATTGGAAGAAAAAGATAAAAAATGAGTATATCCGCCTTTGCCGGTCGAAAAAACTGAAGAAGGCGGACGAAGCGAAGGTAAATAGCAGTTAATCACGAATTGCTTAGCTTAGGAACCGTCGGTAGATCCCTAGCCAGCTGGAGCCCTCCCAGTCATCCAGACTGCAGAGTACGGCAAGTGCACACCCGAGATATTTTTTCTACAATGTCCCATCACACCCGGTAAAGGGTGTGGCATTTTGAAATCTGAGCGTGACATGGATGTGTCCTATTGCTTAAGGGCAAATGAAGAATTCAAATTTCTTCAGGATCGACGTAATCTTGATTGATTGGACAACAAAATAATATCAGTCATCCTTATATTCCCTTCTCAATTGATATCATCAGGATTTTACATAGTTGTGTGAACTATTGTGCACAACCAAAGTGCACACTTGCACACTTGAAATTTTGCTCTTGCACGACCGAGATCTCACATTGGAAACTGCCATACTCTGCAGTCTGGCAATCATTGTCAAACCGTAATTTATTTTCTTAATAACATGGAGGAGGGGGGGGAGCAAAACTATGTGCAGCCCCCCCCCCTCCTGCAATGCAAGAAGTTTAAAAGGTATAACATTTGCGGAGAACACGACCATATAAACAAATACTATGGGCAGACTCAGTAGCATATTCTAAATAATGCATTGGCAGAATGAAGAATGAAAATAATTGTTTAGGGAACATGTTATTTTTGAAGACCAAACTTTGCAGTCTGGTCTACTTACACACTGTCATAAAAACCAATTTAGAAGAAAATTGAGTCACTCAAGTTTCTGGTTGATTTTTCACTCCCCCTTGTAGTCCCACTTTGCGAACAACTCCTGGCCTACTGATTAGACTAATTGCACCGAGGTGTACTGATTGGACAACTATACTGGTCATGTGCTCTGGTTTTTTGATTGGCCTGTTTCGATCCACAACTGTGTACAAATTTTCCATCTTGTTCTTGCGGAACCTTATTCTGATGCCTTTTATTTACTCTGAGAAGTGTCAGATGAAAAAGCTTTAAGTATGCTAAGTATGCGTGTTTCCTTTTTCAAAGCCATTTTCAAATTTTGTACAGCCAAAATTCTTGTTTACATTCTTAATTTAAAAATTACTTCCTGTTCTGGTAAAAGTGGCAAAGCATTTGAGTTTTTCTTTCATCCCACTCAACTGGCACAGACAGTTTTCCATTGTTAAGCATTTATATATAATGGTCATGCAATTGCCTAAATGAAGAATTATGTAATTTAAATATGAATTCTGGTGCATTAAAAGAGAACTGACACGCAAAAATAAGTTTGGCTAAAAAAATAGTTTGTGACAAGCAAATTCCGGGATCGGAAGAATTCTTTAAATCACAGTTACTGTTTTTGAAATGCAGGCGTTTTAAGTTGAGAAACGACAATTGTTCCGACAACTTGAGACTCAAGGCGAAAATCGGCACGAGTGGGCGATCGTCTTTGACGTCACAAGTGACATGTTCTCAGCACGTATTGTGTTTCTCTATAGAAACCTTTAAGAAAATGCTTAAAGTTGTTTATTTTGACAAATGTTTATTTTGTGCATGTGAAAGGAGCTAATTTTGCATATTTGACACATAATTGACTTTTTCAATCGTTTGGGACTCTGAATCAGAGTTTTATTACACTGATTTCGAAACAAATGAAAAATTTCAGCTGTCTGAGTTTTTTCTACCCACCAGTGCTGCCGCCTGGGCAGACAGTCGTCCCATGGCTCAACAGTGACGATATTATGAACAAAAAACAAACTGGAAGTACAAACTGAAATGAAATTTCTATTAAAAACATTGCTATTGCTACAATCCAAATGAGATCAGGTGTTGCAAAACTAGAATTTTTTTTCAGATTGAGGCGTCTTTGTCCAGACCGCTTTGTCTGTATGGCCTAATTTGCTTAAATGCCTATGATGCTCTAAAGGGAACTGCATATAACATTCTATGATTAATGTTTGAAACACGTTAACTGTATCATGATATTAAATAGTAAAGGCTGGTTGAAAGTCGTACTTGTGTGGGTTATATGCCATTTTCACCGGGCGTGAAGGGTTTCGGGAAATGATAAGTTACCTGGCAGTCAAAAAATCTGGAGTTACGAAATAGGCTCTTAGCTCTTAGTCAAAGAACTTGATTTCTTAGTGGAAGAAAATACTGTTTAGCTGTCATAGGAATATCAACTGGCGCATTATTTTCTTTTGCAAACAATTTTGACTTGGGTGGGGAATGGTCTTTTTGCAAGACTAGGTTATTCCCTAGTATCTCAACCTCTGTTAAAATATAATAATAAAGTTCAGTGAAATTATTTTTTAGTCACACTCGCAGCTCCCATCAACCAAGGCTCTTTCTTGAATTCATATTTCTGCACCCAAAGCAGGTTACAGGATCCCTTTTACCGCTGTCTCCACTAGATTTCATTTGTTATTTGGCTATTGCTTCAGCCCCCCCCTCCCCCATGTTGTGATTTTATTTTTGTTTGAAATTCCTGAGTCCTGGCTGTGATGTAATTGTTGGATAAAAGTGCAAATATAAGAAAAACAGCAAATCTAAGAAGAAAACTTTTTCCAGATTTGAAGTCAGCAACAAATTCTGCATAGAATAAGCCAAAGTTATTTTTGCGTGTCAATTCTCCTTTAAAAAGAAGTTTCTGGTAAAGAAGTAATCTTTTTTCAAAATGCAATTGCTGACGTGCACAGGTACAGGCTTTCATGGAAAAAATATAGCAGGCGTGCTAACCACCATGCACCTGAAAACATCTAGGCATGTGGTGATATGTGACATTTTTTTGCAAAAATTTTTGGTTATCATAATAGATCTACACAGATCCTTGCAAGGCCTGTTGTAGGTACTTGTATTCTGAAACATTTTTGGTTAAAATTGTTCAAAACATTTATGATTTGTTTTAAAAGTACTCAGGTAATTTGAAGTCTTTGTTTTTACTTTATCTGTATTTTTCAAGGTTGACTTTGAAGGAAACAAAGCAAAAGTTGGCAATTTGCTCCAAAAGAGAAATGAAATACTTAACACAACAAAAAAGATTTCTCTTATCTTTCCTCCAACACAAAATACAGACAATTCAAGAATGGTAATTATAGTTAATTAAAGTCTTTCATTATTGCTTTATATTTTTGAGCATACTTTTATAATCTTTGATATCTGTTGTTTGTGTAAAGTTGCAATAATTTTTATTAGGAATACTACAATATTTTTCCAATTATTAGGTATCTTTTTAATTGCATTTTTGTAATTGCATTGCTGCAGCAATATTATGAAATTTGGAATCTTTGTGATCACATTCTTCAATAATTAATTTTTGTGTTGATATCCAAACCATATCTTTATTCATAGAATAACCAGATTTTTTATAAATAAAGAGGCAAACCTTTGATAAAGTTAAGCTTATTATTTTGACAGCCAGTTATCCTGCATTTTGAGAGCTCTATCACTGTATTTGTCAGTGAAAAATGATCCAATCAAAGACACAATTAGTGTTACAGTTCTGATATATGGCAGGTGTATTCAGGGTATTGCGAACATCAGTTTTTTCCAAACTTATGCTTTTAACCCATACTTTTAATGGTTGTGAGTATAAAATGTTATTTGTGATCCATTTTGTTTTCCAATGATGCCAGGTATCAACCATTACAAGTGAACAGGGGCCATCTTGAATACATTAGCTTTGTGTTGACTGGCGTTGGCATCAATGACAAGAGATAACTGTGAACCAAAAATATTTTAGTTTATCGCACCATTCATACTCAGATGGAAGTTTGACCAATGGCCATCACTGTGGAACCAAACAAAAATGGAACCCAGGAGTTCCATTTCTTTTTTCTGTTGTGTTAACTGGCCCTTATAGCAGTAACTGTCTTCCTGTGCCCAATATTTCCAAATTTGCAATGAAGTAATACTTTGCAATTGGCATTTTAGGCAAATGTGTCAAGTGGATTCAGCTTTCCATATCAACAAGTTTCAGTGCAAATGGTCTATTCTCCTCCTCCACTCCCAGCAATGTATTCTTGGGCACCACTGCGACAGAATTTCATGGTAAGTCAGTTTCTATTTGAGTTACAAGTGATGAGAAGAAATTCGGTCATAGATTATTCGCTAGATAATAACAAATATGATGTCTTTTGTGTGTTAAATATATTATTATTTTGATGGATTGACTGGCCACCCCTTGTAGGATAACATTGAATTTCTTCCCTATTTCAAAATGTTTTACCTACAGGGCTTTCCCTTTTGACAGAAGGGCTTGATAGCACCTAGATGCGCAAGTTTAATTTTAAAATTTCGAAATTCCAAATTCTACCATTACCCCCTCTCTCACCCTCCACGCGCCATTTTTATTTCGGAGTAATGTGGATGCAGAGACATTTTAATCCGATATTATTCAAAACCAGCGGTGTATGAAAGGGCCTTTTTGAGCAAAGATAGCCGATAAAGAAAACATGTTCTTTATATCCACCAAATTACCGTAAATCTTTGAATAAACGGCTCATTAAGTTGCCTTTCGTTGTAGAAGGGGGGGGGGGGGCTATTTCGTGGGATGTGCTAGTTTCAGAGCTGGCGGTCATTACAGTCTTAGCACTCGGAAAGAATGCTATTTAAATATCGTATTTCCTCTAAAAAACGCTGCAGTGTTTATTTCAAAATCCAAATTTGGGTGCGACCTTCAATGGAGGGCGGCGTTTAGTAGAAAATGAAAAGGGTGTCAGATGAAAAATTACAAGAAAAATGCAATGAAAAAAGCTAAAAACAGACTCTAAACAATGTGTTCTTTTCCAAAAAAATGAAGATTGTGTGAAAATTTTTTTATAGTTCACAAAAATGTGTTCACGTTATGGAAATTTCAAGGAATGTCAATATCCCTGTCTCCGTCAGAGTCTATCTCTATGGCATAACATCTTCATAGCTTTAGAATAATAAGCCTACAAACTACTTGTTACTTCTTGTTTGGTGTGTTTTCTTATAAACGCCGCTTTTCAAGATGCGGCGTTTAAAAGAGGGCGGCGTTTTTTACAAATGGTTGGTTGAAGGTGCGGCGTTCAATAGAGGGCGGTGTTTATCAGAGGGCGGCGTTCATTAGAGGAAATATGGTACCCTTCTAAAAACAACTTTAGTTAAAAGCGAATTGTTTGCTCTGTTCTACTTTTCGATGAAAATGTTCGTCTCTTTGCCATCGTCGTAACTGCTCTTCTTAGCTGGGCGGGGCGCTCGTTACGTTTTTTCTTGATTTGAGAGGTCATTCCTTTATTTTTATAGTTTGAGGGGTGTGCTCATTGCAGTGGACAAAGACTAAAAAATGGTCAAAAATATTTCAATAATAATGTCCTAATTATGTTTCTTTACATCCTTCTTTGTTTCGTGATCGTTTATTTGCAATATTACATCAATAGCACAGCAATTTTAATTAGTGTGTTACTCAACCTTGAATCAGTGATGCCATATCTTTGCTTGTTAGAAATCAGAGATCTAAAGAAATTTATTGAAAGTTTGATATAGGGATGCAAATTTTAACTTGAGGGGAAAGCTGAATTTAGCCTTCTTTTTATTCACACGCAACCAGGTCGAGGATGAAACAGTTTTGCATCATATTCCTTATATGGGTGAAGATGTAATTGATCAAGATTGCCAGTTCATTGAAGAGCTGATAAAAAATTATGATGGCAAGGTTCATACATCTAGCAACAGTGGTAAGGGCGAATTTATTCTAAAGTAGTTATTGTGACAGAATCGTTTGCTTATAAGAACGCCCTTTTGTAATCAGGCTCAATTTTTTCACGTTTATGAAGAAGTCAACTTGCGGTTGATATAACTTGAAGGTTTTATTCTTTCTTGTTAATGGTAGTATTAGTAACATATAATATGTAGCATCAACTGTTAAAAATTGTATGCATTATGACCATGTGGTTTCGCTTAGAATTAACGAAAATTGTTAGGGCTTTAATGGAATGCAGATATGCTTAAATTGATTTCTCCCACGTATTTGTAACCACCTGTTCCATTGTCGTAATCTGAGGACCTTAAAAACAACTGCTGCATAGCTCCTCCTCACTTTAAGCCATTTTTAGATTTATGGTGTGCCAATAATCATGCCTACTAATATCCTAATTCGGTTTTTTGTTTCTAGAAGCCCTTATGGATGATGAAATGTTCATGGCGCTATTCAGGAATCTTGTCAACTTCCAAGAAAGTCCTACAGACAAAGAAAGAAAACCGAAAGAAGGTTTCTTGTTTATTCTTATCTGGTGAAAGAAATGTTTATGCCCCATCGCAAGTTAGGAATTAAAACTACTTTTTGTCAATCTAGAAGATGAAAAAAGCTTTTTGTGGCCATAAAGTTTCAGATTCCCTCTCCTCCTGCTTTCGTATCGACATCAATCATTATAAGACTGATGTCGATACGGAATTCCCCAACGCTGAAATATACCAGTAATTTTTCTAGCTTTTCCCAACGCTGAAATATACCAGTAATTTTTTCCATTTTCTTGTTCCCAGTGTCAAATGCACTTTTGACGACATCTAACGCTCGTTGTGTCCATTTTAAGAGTTTTTAATAATGTTTCTTTATTATTTCTTTAGGCATTCGCTTTCTGACGTTCATGACATTTTAAATGTTTACTGTTAATGTATATAGGTTTGCGCATAAAACCTGCCGTGGAGACTTATTGAGTACATTACGTTGCCTCAGGGTCTCCAAAAGACCTGTAAAAGTACTGTGTCTCCATTTGGCAGTGACTTCATACATTGCTACCTAAATACTTCCGAATGTTTTGCCAACTTTTGGATAAAAAATATTCTTGTATGATCCTAGATTACGATTTACGAAGAAGCGGAGCGCATACAAAAGGATCTAACGCAGAGCAGACGGAGCCGAGTGAAGAACTTTTTGAAGCCATTGCAGAATTTTTCGCTGATCATGGCGTCACGGTCCCTGAACTTAAGCAAAGGTATGGACAAAGATTCCTGCCGTCCACATTTCTGTCCTTCACATTCCTGTCCTTCACATCCTTTCCCTTGATTTTATTATGATTTTAATAATATTAAAGGAAAGCATTTTGTGTCCGTTGTCCTCGTTGAAGCAATTTTGATCGAAACCATTGAAGCAATTTTGTGCCCGTCGCATTCGCACCGTCGTACAGAAACCAGAAACTAAACAACACTTTTGCAGGGAATGAAAGAGAGAAGAAACGCGCGTACAGTCAAAAGGTTTAAAAAGTTGAGCATGGTTCTTTTACGCCATTGATTTTCGCTCACAGTGATAGTTCAAGTAGAGAAACTGAAAAGTTTATATCGGTTTTATCTTTGAAGATATCAGAGAAACGTGATCTGTCAATTTCACTGGTGACTAATTGGATTCGCACCAAGCTGTCATTTGTACTTCTTCGTAGTGCCATACTATCCATGCATGGTTCCAGGAATAGGCGAACAAAAGTTGAAATGGACACAGCCAACATAGTTTATTGTACAAACAATATCCCGGATTGATTAATTAAAATTGTTGGAAAAAATAAAATAAAATTAAAGTTTTTCAAGTTTTTTTCTAAACATGTGTGAACCGGTGGTCTCTCGGTATATCAACAGTGCCAAATCTTGAATCATCGGAGATGAAAAAGAAAATTTTGTGTCCGTTGTCCTCGTTGAGCATCAATTTACCAAACTTCTTTTCTTATCTCATCTATGACTGATTAATTCATTGATTGCAGATTTACAACTTTGAAGGAGAAAGAAAGTACTGAACTCCCACCGGAATGCACACCTAACATAGATGGGTCAGTCAACTTTCAGCTACTTTTTCTTGAATTTCACCACCCTGTAAACTTTAATTTCTGTTTACGTACTTAAATTGAACTATAAAATTCTTTCATTTGCTTTTTTCTACTTATCAATCTCTTTGGTCTTTTTCAGTCCTGATGCTATCTCGACCAATCGAGAAAAAACAATGCATTCTTTCCACACCCTTTTCTGCCGAAGGTGCTACAAATACGATTGTTTCTTACATGGTTGGTAGTGTTAACAATATTCCCTACTGAACTTATTTCAAATACCGTCTCTTAAAGGCGTGTAGCTATTTGCCAGAACATTGAAAAAACATTGACTGAAACGATTTGTTTATTGATAGCAGTTATTTTGGTTGAATTGAGTATCTTTGATTTGGCTAGCATCCAATCACATGTTAATTACATATTTGCAATTTTCTACAATGCTTTTATTATTCATGTACGTCTTTGGTTTAGTCTCATATTGTGATTCTCAAAGACCGTGTCCTAGAATATGGAATTCAATGAAACAATGATCATGAATTTCTGACATTACTACTTCTTATATTTTTTATTTGTATTATTTTTATTTGTATGTATTAGTATAATAATACTATACTTCTAATTCATTTTGCATTTTGATTGTCTTTTAGCTTTTCGCTCAAGGCCAAATTTTGCAAAGAAAAAGGTACCAAATATCATTACTGTTTCTCCAAGTTGAACCATCAAGATCTTGTATCTCCTCACTATTTTCCTTTTACCCCTTAGACCCCTATGTGCGAATGATTATTTTTCTTTTTCTACAGACACAAGCAGACTTGCAAGAAAGCCAACCATGTGGTTCCGAATGTTATATGCACTTGGTAAGATGTTCAAAATAGTCATAAGAAGTATGATAATTTTCTGCACTATATGTGGATTATAAGATCAGGTCTGTGAAGCAGTATCTTCTATTAGCCTTTGTCACGGTCCTTTGTTTCCCTGTAAGTACATAGGGGTCAATTTCAAGAAAAATCATCGACTTCATGATTTTACTCTGTTCTTCCAGACGCAGAAAGTGATCGCTTCCATCGATGGTGGTTCGGAAGCTAGTGAACCTCTTTCTTCAAAATCGGACACGAATGGGACAGAAACTGCCCAAAAAGCTGGCAAAAAGCGAGGCAAGCGGGGATTCTCGCGACATGATTCAAATACTTCTCAAAGTGCCGAATCACCCCTAGTATGTAATATCATCATCAGCTTCTAAACTTTTTTATCATATTCAATATCATCATCAGCCACTTAAAGTCTTTGTTTTCATTAAAAATGCATATCCCTAATGCTTACTAATCATTCCCACAATGCCAAGCACCTGTTATTGCGTTTCAGACTCCTGTGCAGCGGTCAGTGCTCGACGATATCGAAGATGCTCAATGGGAAAATGCCGACCAGTCTTTGTTTCGCGTTTTGCGACCAATTTTTCCAAATAATTACTGCGGCATCGCCAAGTTGATTGAAACGAAGTCTTGCAAGCAGGTGAGTAGCCATTTTGGTAAAAGAAAACCAATCAAGAATTGGTAAGTTGTTTTATTAGTGGGTGGGAGTGCTAATATTTTAGTGAGAAATTAAGGTTTAAAGAATGTCCTAAAAATGGAGGGTACATTGTCACAATATACCGAGTAAACCGTTTCCTCAGTAGCTGTTTTTATGTAGTAAGATGACAGCTTGACATTAATCACAACTTGATGCTTATGTTCTGTATTTTAGGTTTATAAGCATGCAATGCTAGAGGTCCCTGAAGCACCTTTCGTCGACCATGAAGAAGATTCGCCCCCTAAAAAGAAGAAAAAACACACAGTGAGGTAAATGTATGCTCTTGCCTCATTTCACATCTCAATATTTTTCAACAAAGCACGTGAATGTTTTTGCTAATTGGTTCGTTTTCTGTCGTAGATCTTGGGCAAATCATTGCAAAAAGGTTCAGCTGAAAAAAGGTATAACCAATTTTTTCGTTCAGCCCTATTTTCCATCACTCTAACTACTGGTAGATTCTGTTGCTGATTAATTCACTATGACTCAATAAGTTGTTTTGTCCCAACAGATAATTCGTCAAACTTTGTTTACAACTATGTACCCTGTGATCACCCTGGACAGCCTTGTGATCAGTCTTGTAACTGCATCGCAACGCAGAATTTCTGCGAGAAGTTCTGTCAATGCAGCATCGATTGTGAGTATTCTTCTTTCTCGGTTTTTCACCATTCATACATTCATAAAAAGTAAGATTCCTTTTGACCTTCCCTTTTTCTTTTAATCATCAAAAAACACCAAATGTCTTCAGAAGGAGTCATTGCAACCAGTTTTTTTTTAATTTTGCTATTCTCTTGTGTTGTTTTTTCCAAGCCATTTGATTTGATTGTTGACTCCCATTGAAATGTCCTAACGTTTCAACTGTTTCCATTCTTATAAAACAATGGCTCAGTAAATGTGGATTGATATAGTTATATTTAGCCATTCTCTTATTACCTCAATATAAAGGATGGTAACCCTTTCAAGCTCATTATTTCTTAAAAGCAAAGCGAGTCTGAGTAGTTTTCACGTCCTGATGATGATGATGAGCTAACAGGAGTGCTGCCTGTACTGACTCTAAAGCCATTCCCGTTTGGATTGCGTGGTAGAATCGCCGTTGCGTCTAAGGCTACGTTATACGGGACCTGCTGTACCGGTTCCAGATGCAAGGACTACCTTACGTTTAGTATCCTGAATCAGCCGTAAAAGCTCTAATGCCATGTAATTTTTTAGCTGAAAATGAAAAATCTTTGGGTAGAAGAAAGCAAACTACTTGGACCTGATGTTATGTTCCCAAAAATCAAGAATTGCAAAAACGATGGCGCCAAGTTACAAAAACTAAACAAAACATCAAAACCATGTTTCAATTGCCTCTCTTTCGGATGAGGGTGGGCCTCGGCTCCTATCCGATCCCATTTGGAACCGATCTAACCATTGAAACGAGATCTCTATGGTATCGGTTTGCCCGGCATACTCGTTTGGGCACGGCAGTTCCGTTTGGAACGGTTCCACCAGGTCCTGTTGAAACGTGACGCGTAGCCGTACTAATTTTGGAACGGTTCCGTTTGGACCTGTCCTGTGTAAACGCTGCCTAAACTGGCTACGTGACGATGATAAATCAACTTTCATTCCCTTGAGAGGAGGGGCGGGCTAATCATACCCATATCTGATGGACTTGGTATTGTATTGTTTTCGTTGTTACTTTTGCGAGCAATTGCATTGTCATCCTTGATTTCAAAGCAGTCTTATTTGATTGCATTTTAAGGTCAAAATCGATTCCCTGGTTGTCGATGCAAGGCACAGTGTATCACCAAACAGTGTCCCTGTCATCTTGCTGTTCGAGAATGCGATCCAGACCTTTGCAACTCCTGTGGAGCTGGTATGTTTCTTGATGATACTTATCTTATCTTAGGCCCATCTATTTCAAATATGCAGCAATGAATAATTCATCGTGTATAATGGAACCAAAGGAGGCCTTGAATGGGACCTCTTTTCATATCAATAAATAATTGAAAAATACATAAACAACAACGAAGTAAAGCTCAAAAGTTTTACAACAAATTTTATGATGTATAAGAAACTGTATGAGCATTACGATAGCACACAGTTAAAGACGATTTACACGACTCTTCCATGAGAGGTGTGATTAAGCACATCTACCCTGCAGCCAACAAGCAACGATGAACAGCACAAGCACTGACATGAAACAAACTAAGAATAAGAATAAAGGGGGACAACTAATAGAGAAGAGGGGTAAAGGGGTGCAGCTAAAAGAGAAGAGGTGTAAAGGGGTGCAGCTAATAGAGAAGAGGGGTAAAGGGGTGCAGCTAAATAAATCTGCTTGTAGAGTTGATGTAAAAGATCATTGCTAAAAGAATGTTCTTATTTGAAATTTCTCCAAAGGTATCATTGCCATAGAGTTTAAGGGTGCATGGAACCTCTTTTTCTGCTTCCCAAACTTGAAGAACTCATTATTCATTTACATATGCCATTTATTACTGATAGAATTATGCAACTTGGTAGAGTTACGTCATTATTTGTTGTCACATTTAGAACATTTCCGGCAAAACAGTTTATAATCGTACAATTTACTAAGATTCCAATTCAGTTTCGAAGTCATTTCACTTTCAGATAATTTTGACGAAAGCAAAAGCAGTACGTCGTGCAGAAACATTGGCCTGCAAAGAGGCTGGCTTAAGGTGTGTTTCTTATCTCAAAACGTCTGTTGTTTCTAAAGCACCTCTGAAAATTCACAATAATGATTAGTTATATACTGTTGCTGAAGCAGTGAAAGGTGTCTGAGGGTTTCATGTTAAGAAGTTCTGTTTTCTTTGGTAGGTGATCTTTTCTAATCACTCAGGCGAAGATTCTAACCTAAAAAAATATACAATTGTATCGTTCTTCTTTATAATTGTAGTGTGCAAAAGTTCTTCTTTAACCCTTTTATATTCTTTTTTTATATCCAAGATGTTACTTTGTATCTTTTGATGACCCAATTATATGATCCAATCTTTTGATGACCTTCTAGTCCATAGATATCCCCTAAATGTCCCCTTGATGTCTTTGGATATTCCCTTTATATCCCATTGGTATTTCTTTTGTCTTTCCTTTATATCCCTTGATGCCCTGTGTTTCCTTTATATCCCTTGATGCCCTGTGTTTCCTTTATATCCCTTGATGCCCTGTGTTTCCTTTATATTCCCTTGATGTCCTCATTCCATCTTCTTTGATTTCTCCCTTGACACCCCATTGCATTGCTGAATTATCCAATGTACACTTCGAAACGTTGTTTGACCCCCTTTAAGTCCTCATGACCCATTCAATGAAGCTCCTGGAATAACTGGCTGTGATTTTTTCAATTGCAGCATTTGCTAATGGCACCCTCCGATGTTGCCGGTTGGGGAATCTACACCAAAGAAGCGATTCAGAAGAATGAGCTTGTCAGTGAATATTGTGGAGAGGTAACAAAGTCTTATTAAAATTCTATTGATGCAGGATGGTATTTAAAGTAGGATGCAACATGGAATTTGCCCTTGGAAACTGATATTAGTGTACCAAGGCTTTTGGCAGGCATTGCAGATCTTGCAAGTTCTAATCATGGAAGAAGTATTCATTTGTTTTTGTATCTCATTTTCAAGATTTTTGCGAGATAAATCAGTTTTGTTTTCCTTGCGGCTGTTTTGTTGAACAAAAGTAATTCTAGAGTTGTTTTATCGAAATGTTGTTGAATTAAAGAAATTGAAGAAATGTTCCTAAGAAATGAATTGATTTTTTGTACTTAATTCAGATCTATTTTTTATACTGTTGATGTTGTGGCAGAGGCAAAAACATCATCGTCCCTAATGTACATCTTCTTAATTTGCTCTTATATTTATTTAATTTCATTACACATTTTTGTACGTTTTATTTTAAGCTTATATCCCAAGACGAAGCTGAAAGACGTGGAAAGGTTTATGATAAATATATGTGCAGCTTTCTGTTCAACTTAAATCAAGGTAAAGTTTTATTATACGCGCTACAATTTGGGTGTAGATCTCGTCATAATTATGTATGCCAAAATTAGCCTTCCCAATCTCATTGTTGTTCGTTTGCACGTGTCCTGTTGGTCTCTCATTTGAGGTCTTTTGAAACTGGACTTGTTATAACTCAAGCCTTGACCCCAAAACGACGTCTCTTGTTGGTAAAAAGCACAAATTTGGAAAATCGCCTGTGTGACACTTCGATGCAGCAATGTCGAGCTTTTGAGGATGTTTTCTACAACTTAGTGTCATAGAAAATCTATGTTTTTAGATTGTCAATTTCACATGCTCTTCAGTGCGGACTTTTCCAGCTTAAAGCACGCTAATAATTGACATCGAGTAATATTGCTTGTCTTTACTTGTGATATATTGACACATTCTAACAAACATTTTTCAGTCTCGCTTTCTACTCAGAAAAGATAATTTAGAAATATTTTATGCTGGATGTAACTCTCAAGGTTTTTCCATAAAAAAAAGAAAGGCTTATTCTTTTTCGCGAGTCAATTTTTTTCTTCTAGCTGGTTAAAAAATACAAGCTTTTCTGCTCTAAGTTTGTCGTTAAAAAACCCATAATTATTGCAAGGGTTAGTTTTGATATGATTTTGTATTTCTTTTATTTTTATTTTTATTTGTATTTGTATTTCTTCTAGAGTATGTTGTCGATGCGACTAGGAAGGGCAACAAAATACGCTTCGCAAATCACTCGATCAATCCTAACTGCTTTGCTAAAGGTTTGTTTTACGTAAATACTGAAATTTCTCTCCAGGCATCTGTCGAAAATATAGATTTTCCTGGTGTATAAAGTAATACTTGATTAGAGATCTTTGTCTGTTTATCTTGGGATTGTAAGCAGAACCAGGTATTTGGTTATCAGAATTTGTTCATCAAAAACACCAAAAATTGAAGTGTTTAAACCACTTTAGTAATCGAAAGCTTAACTGTGTTTGGTGCAAAGATAAATTGTAAGTAAGTACTTAAAATTCTTTAAGAAGAAGAAGCAAAACTTATGAAGTACAGAAAACATTTTGAAACGAAATATGAAAGGTTTTCGTTATTCGCCTCTTCAAGCTTGCTTTTAGCTTTTCATTGATGTCAGAATGGTCCCTGCGGCTGGTAGTTTCAAAAATCAATTAAAGCTCTGGGCGATAAACTGTTCAAGGGATAGAGCTTAACCAGAATCGTTAGTCAAGCAAAGTCGTTTCCTTATCACGAGATTTTTAAATCAATCGATAGCAAAGCAAGGATATCCTGATTAATGTAGACAGAAAATATCAATTTTTTTATTTAGACTTTCTAACTAAGTGAGGGGTTTGTGGGCGCTGATTGGTCCCTGCAAGAAGCCATTCAAACACTTCATTCTACTTCTTTTGATACATTCAACCCGTTTCATAAATATACTAAATTGCGTGTCGTACAATACTACTTTGGATTCAATACTTTAATGCACGAAACATCGTCTATAAAATTCACACTTACTTTTCTCGTACAATTTAACCTTAGCTTCAAAATTAAACATTCTTTTTCGCTCGCTATGAAAGCCTAAAAGAATGTGAAAATGCTTGTGAAAATTCCCTGGTACATAACAGAATTTGCCAAGAAACGCTGTCACTATACAGAACTCAAAGCATACTCCTGCTAAAATTCGCGAACTACCAACGCTAGCTCGTTTCAAAAACAACTTAAAATGCATCTATAGAGCTAAAGCACATCTCTCTGGAAGGACTGCAAATTGATTTTTATAAGGCGTCTTATTATTAATATATTTCTATTTTTAAATTGTTATTTAGATATTTTATTGCTGAAGGGTTTATTTGTGTATAAAGAATATTAAATGAAAATAAAATGAAATTCAACCCGACTTGGCGACGAAGCTCCTCTTAGTTTTATCCATCTCATGTTCGGATAGTGTCGTACAAGAAGTGCTGTGCTGGTGCGGATAGCTTCAACTATGTTAATAACATTGGTTTTGATTATCATATTTTATAGTTCTATGTACAGTTATTTTTCATGGAAATTTAATTTTTATGATATGCATTTTTAGATTACCTTTGCTTGATTACGAATCGAACTACCAAAAAAACATATGTTCTTCAGCGTGTTTCTGTCTTCTGTTGTGGTGAGAATAAAGTGTGCTGTTGTTTTAATGATCTTGTGTTTTCTAGTTATGATGGTCAACGGTGATCATAGGATCGGAATTTTCGCAAAGAGATACATCGACCCGGGAGAGGAACTTTTCTTCGACTATAGGTAGGCAGCAAATAATTAACAGCGGCAATTCTTTTCATCTGTGTCCATTCATTCGTTTCCATTCATCCATCCTTGCTCAATTTCCATGCGTCGGCGTTCATTTGTTTTGGGATCACCTGGCCTTTTCATGAGACACTTGTGCCTTGCGTACAAACCAATTTAATGCCGAAAATTCTGTCCTTTGAAAATTGATTCCTGTTACAGCGCACTGTTACAAATTACGTCATGCGATGATATACAAAGAATTTGAATTTCTTACCTCTTGCCAAATGAGGTTAAAGTTGTCTCGAGATGTATATTACAATAGTTCGGTTCCAATGTGTACAACAAAATTCAATGCAGTTCCATTTAGTTCAATGCTGTTCCATTCAATTCAATGCAGTTTAATTCAGTTCCATGCAGTTCCATTCAATTCAATGCAGTGTCATTTCTTTCAATTTCAGTGCAGTTCAGTTCCATCTAGCTCTATCTAGAGTTCACTTCAGTCTAAGTCATTTTAGTTCAGAGCTCTAGTATCAAACTCAGCAATCAACCCGCTGATTTATTTATGTTATCAATTCAGTTCAGTTCAATTTAGAGTTCTTAAAGACTCATTGCTAACAATGGGCCTTTGCGAGCGTGGCGACGATCCAAACAATGGCAGACTGTCTGAAAATGCATCATGGGATGCTTGCGTAGCGCAATGGCTCATTGTTAGCAATGAGTCTTTAAAGCGCAGAAGGTGAGAATGCGACAGCGGGCAAAGCAAAATCGGGTAAGCAGTCAATCTACATCAAATTTTGCTATCGTGCGTTTTGCTACCATGCTGATTTACGCAAACAGAATGTTTCCGCATTTTCGTTTCATTTTAAAGAAATGGAAAAATATGAGCAGAGAAATTGTATAAAAGAAACTCTTTACGAGAAACTGTCTCGGTGGTAAGGCTAATCGATAGAAGAATTACTCCTTTCCAGGAAAATCCAAACGTTTTGAATTTATAATTACTAATATATACCCAGTTACTAATGTGGAAGTAAAAGTTCACGCGTGATACTGGCAGCTAGGCAGAATGTGTTGCAGAAATGTGCCAAAATGGTTATATGCAAATGAGTACAGTTCTCAGTTCCGTATATTAGCTCTGTCAATAAAGTGAACCGAAGACAGCGCTTATCATAAGTGTGTAGAAGAAACAGTATCTTTAATTTATATTAAAGATATATGTTTAGGTATATAAATTTTAAATGTATATTTTGTAGATACGGCCCTACAGACTCACTGAAGTACGTTGGCATTGAGAGAGAACTAGACGCCTATACGACATCAAGGAAGTGGGTTGCATCCTAAAACTTGTTACGTCATAGACTCTTTTATCATTGGATTACAGCGTCAATTGTCTGACATTTTAATGCCGTTTCATGGGTTTCCCAAAGCCAATTGTCAAATTCTACCATGTAGAAAAAAGTTTTAAATAATTCCTTTCTATTCTTTTGTAACAGTCTCCAATTGCAAAGTGTATTCTTTAGATTTTCATTCTATCTTTTATCGTTTTCAGTTTTGGCAGTTGCCACAATTGGAGTCAAGGTCCTTTTTAGCGACTCTTTATTTCTGATTCATTCCTGCAGCAAAGGAAAAAGTCTTTGAACGTTGTCTCTTTAACTGCGTTATTGTTTTGCGCCTTGGGAAAGGGTGAACAGGGGCCATTAGGTCGAAATTTGGTAAACCTTGTTTCCCCTATTTGTTTCTTAATTAGCGGCGAATAAAGGCACTTCTTGAGTGAAAGATTTAGAGTACTAGTCGGTGAGGAGCAGGCTAGGTTAGGCTTTGATCCCTGTTACAAGCCTGTTGTAGCAAGGAAAGTGCTACTATATTGAAGCGTTTAGGATTCAATAGAGAAAAACAAAGATCCGTGTTTATATGTGAATAGAAACCGCTGCTACAATATGAAAAGAAACGTTCCTTGGATATTGCTTTTATTTATTATGATTGACGAATTTTTTGCACAAGCAAAGTTACACAAAATCGACTGGCGGTGGATAACTTTTATTGAAATCTGTATTCTTGACATCCTTAAAGCCTATTTCTGAATGTCCCTCCTGTCATTAAGGAGAGAGCCAGCGTAAAGTGTATGTGGGGATTTCACATCTCAAGGCTACGTAGTTCGCAAAACTGCCCTACGTCATCACTGACGTCATCATTGAATACTTTGATGAAGTGGATCATTTTTCTTGGATCATTTTCAAAGAATACGGGTTTTCTGTGGTCTTAACCTGTTTTGTTATCATTTAGATTTGCAAAATAAGATGTTACCAATATGAAACCGTATAAGATTTGATATTTGCTAGTTCAGTTGTTGGTAAATTATGAATTGAGTAGCAAAGGTTTGATAAGTTTCTGTCTTTTTCAGATCATTTAAACCAATGATGACAATTTTTCATAGTTTAACTATACTTTACGCCGTAGCTTTGGCAGAAACAAAAATGCGTTTGAAAGTATAATAACAAGTAATGAATAATTAATACACTTCTGCTAATAGCAATGTGTCTGTTATGCTAAATCTGCCTCAGCATGTAGTTTTGGATCCGAAAGTATATGGATTCTAGACTACGTTGATAAGATTTTGAGCAGCAAGGGACTGTGAATCATTCGAGAATGCCTCTCCCGAGCGTCTTTTCAAGTAAGCAGAACCGAGTGAAGGGCCAAAAAAGAGAGCCAGCCTCTCCAAAGAAACTCCAGTTCCTTTGCCAGTCAACCGTGAATGCACCAGCACATTTTTGCCATAACTTTTGTACAAAGAAAATGCCATGCATCTATGAAGAAACCAAGCACCAGGATCATTCAAAAGGAACTCGTCTTCCAGATATTGTTCCTTCACTGCCAAACAAGGTCAATGCTAAAGAGACTCCTTCTGTTGTTAAACTGCCTCGGGTTGCAAGAAAGAAAAAGTTTTTAGTTGCATCGTCACAAAGAAAGATGAGTTGATCCCCAAAAGACCAACGGTTTGTCATTTCTTCGCGGTTTATTCATACGGAAAAAAACATGTAAAAGGGACAGGGATTTTTCAAAATTTGAGTTTATTGGTCTTTCAGCAGTATAATTTTAGAGACGAAATATTTAGAGGATTGTCGCTTATTTGTTAATGAAACAGGCTGATTGCTAGAAAAGGGCATGCGACGGAATTTCATCAAGATAACCGCACATTCCATACAAAAGACTTGTTTTTGTGGAACTGGTACTTCAATGGCCCTCACGGATCACATCATGCGATGCTTTCATCTTTGGCATCTGAAGCGGAATTAGTTTTCATCAAACTGATACAGAACCTATGTTGGTTAACGTTTTACATAAGATTGATTCTATAAAGAAATGACAGTGCGCTCTAACAGTAATTTAAATAAAAGTACAGGCCAAGAAAGGTCTAATACGCTCAATTTTTTGGATCTTATGTTCAGTATAAATATTGCTTGAGATAAAGTCATTGTATTTTGTGCATAAAGTTTTTGGCGAGCAGTCCACTATCACAATGACAGCTGTATAAAAATCAATTAAAAAACAAAGTGAAGTAGACAATGTACCTGTAGACTTCTAGGTATGAACTTTTGGTCGTAGGCCAACTGGTAGACAAGTGCCAAAAAACAGACAAGTGCTATAATATTTTTACTTTAACAACTTTTTGTTTGATTAAAGCTCGTGGATAAAATAGAAAACTGTAATTGGGAGCTAGGAAATTTTTGGCGTACTCTGACAACGTTTCATATAAGTAAAGTGATTGATGTTTTTGAGCAAGGTGAATAATAAAGATTCGCAGGGTTTTGGGCTGAATAACTTTCATTTTAGAAGCAAGCACAAATCCTCGTGGCATAACTGTATTGTGTATTCCCAATAGTTTTTTCAAATGTAAGGATTTAAATAAATTCGTGTATGTATATTATTGAAATCTTAATTTCGTGCTCGTCATTTTGCCTCCCAAGCCTTCATCAGCAACCGATACGTCTAAAAATTTCAATTTTATTTGGAATTATTATTTGGTATTTACGTGAAGACATTTTTTGCACCGCTTTAGGCGTCACTGCCTCTTAAATTGGAGATTTTTGCCCCTATATCTGATTGATATATTCCCTTTCTTTTTATGGACCCATTCTAGGTCGAATTCTTGAACATCTGGTCCATATTTTTCCTGTTATTATGCCTGCAACAAGTTTCTTTACAAGTAAATTTTTGTGGGACAAAGTTGAAAAATGGCTTTAAAAAACAAACGTTTTGAAAAATATTTCGAAACGTTTCTTCTTTAACTCCTCGGAGTATCCATTCATTTTTCGATAAAACTTTTTGAAACTGAATATAAAAACGAGTACTGCGCAGTCTGAAAAAATTAAGAAACTTTAGTACTTGAAGCAAAAAATTTGGAAACTATAGAATTTTGAAAAAAAGGCAACAACTCGAAAATTTCATTAAAATCCACCAAATCAGATTGCCTGGTTGGCATGAAATTTTATCCAAAGAAAATGAAAAAGTATAATTCCTCTATCTAACACAGGAAGAGAACAGAAGTAAATCGCTTGACAGAAATGTCATGAGCATTTGAAACAAATAGAAACAATGACAATTGTCTTGTTTGTAGCTGCAAAACCTCCTGTTTTTGCTTTTGTCTGTTGGAAAATTTCCTAGCATTGAAAATTAGATATAGCACCCATATTAAATTGAATGCCATCCTACTTCATACTTTAGAAGTTTAGAAACAATGAGTATTGGAATTTCCTTAAAGTGAAACGGAAGTTCTCAACTTTGACTTATGTTTCTCGAGTGTAAAACATGAAAATAATGATCAAAAATTCTGAACTAGGGGAAATTTATAGCCAGTTTGATAGAAATAGGCCAATCAAAATCACGAGGATATTCCTGGGTGTTAATAGGAAAATAAAGAATAATATTGCAAATTGTTTCGAAATACATGGCTAGATTATGCCATGGCTAGAATTCCTTTGTTGATATTTCTTCCTAACAAATGAATGACAACATTAGTGAAAAACAACGAAGAATAGGACAGTTCATTCTGTGTTCCTTAGGGCTCCATCCTAGGATCCTTTTTCTTCAGCCTTTACGTGAATGGCTTCCATGTCAACTGCCATCTAAATGCGCATGCGCAAAGGGAGTATCATCGATGGGCCTATAAACTGTGAAAACTGGTTGCAGCCATCTTCAAGTGATAGAGATGGATCTTGGGAGCGAAATAAGCCATAAATTTAAGGTAGATATGATCTTATGATAGGGATATTGTCATCACTTTATGATTTTTAAGAGCTAACTTTATTAAAGATTTTCACGACAGGTTTGCTAGCTACATTGGTTCTACGAGGTATGTGTGCAGGCTCGGCAGACCTTAAAATTAATATTTCCACACAATTTATGTTGCAAAAGAAAACCTTGCTAAGGTGTAAACATATGCGTCAACGACACAATCATATTCAAGAACTTGTTTTGCCAAATTTCATACCCAGTTACAGTTCACCTCTGAACTTCGCATCAAAATGATATTTTAGAGATGAAACATTTTTCAGATAAATATGTAATTGAGTAGTATATTATGATATGGTATTATAATAGAAATATGAAGGAGGAATGAGCTATTCCTACTAGTAGAAAGGTGATTATTTTTGTAATGTTTGTATCAGAAAAATTTATGTCTCAGCACATGAAAAGCCTTAAGTATTTTTGCAGATGCTCACACATTTTACAGTTTATTTATTTGAAAAATGTGAACTATTTTTTGACAGTACAGAAATTGAAATGGCTTTGAAAAAACAAACATTTCGCAAAGAACTAAGTTTTTTCATCTGACACTCCTCAGAGCATAAAACATCACAATATGGGGGCCAAAAGAACACGATGGAAAATATATACCCAGTTGTGGGTCGAAATGTGCCAATCATAAAAACATAAAGCACAAGACCGGTAAAGTTGACCTATCAATGCCACGTGCCTAAAGAAAAATTACCACTGGAGTTCAAGAGAGAAAACAAACTCCTTCTGTCTACACAATGGTGGCCTTTTTTGTTTGTATGTAGATTGATTCCAAAACTGCTAGATAGAAAGGCAACAAGGCTCTGCAAATTGTCTGAAATATGTCATCATTTTAGAGTTTGGTACAATCTGGTTTGTCTAAAAGGTGTTGTTCAATGGCAGAGGCCCTAGGTGTTGTACTGTGTTTTATGTTGGAAGGAATATGTTGTTTTATCCTATCCCCTGATCTTTGAGTTGTGCATCCTAAGTAATCCATCTGGCATGTAAATTCATAAACAACAGACCTCTTTTGGGTGGGAGGAACACAATCTTTTTGAATGAATGGAAGGGCTCTTCTAGTACTGTAAACAATAGGAGGATTAACAGCAAATGTACATTTTGTGATGGCTTGTTTAATCTGACTTTCAAATCACAAGGAAGTATTACCAATCCAGGGTAGCTTAAGTCAACTGGGCACTTGTGGACCAAACTTTTGGACAGCCGAAAAATTGTGATCTTTTCCCTAGTGTAAGAAGAAATGACATCTTCTGGATGTTGATAAACTACACAGTATAACCAAGGCAATAAATATAGGAAAGAAGAGCATGTCTTTCTTTTCTTTTTTTATTTTTATCTGGTTATTGTTTCTGTTTTTGTTCCTGTTATTAGCTTTCAGTTCAATTTAGTAGACCATGTTAAAATTATTCCTAGTGCTTAGTTAGAAAGGTTTGCTGAAGTCTCTCAAACTATACTGTAAAGTATGTTTTCTGCACATGGCCAAAACAATAAAATTAAACATTGAATTGAACTGATAATGGTGACAGTAGTTCTGGTAGATGTAAACATGAAATGCTCTTGAGAGAAAGTTATTTTAACTTAGTATCAATTTTGCAAGAACATGGACTCTTTTTCTCATCATTCTAGCTTGCTTTTGCAATGCATGAGAAACCAGTTATCAATTGGGTATATTTTTACCATGCTGGCACCAAGGATAATTTTTTAACCCTTGATTGGGTCAGTACCAATTTTACACTGCTAGTGGATTGTTAATGCCAGGTCACAACTTATATTTGTAAAGAGGTGATCTAACATCATATGCTCCTGGTATTGGTAAGACATTTGTGGTGCAAGAGCTGCATGAATAAGGTGCTCTTTATTTTCGTGCAAGGCCAGAAATTAGATTCTTTTGCAAAGTAGAATTTTCAATAATGTTTTTTAAAGCCCTGTACAAAAATAACTTCTCAAGTTTGTTTTTTTCTCTCAGCAATTAATTCTTGCTGCATGATTCGCTTTGTAAATAACAGTCTGTTCTCAATTAAAACTTCTACAAGTAAGAATATGTAAAGGAACAAATACAATAGACCAAACATTCATTTTGTTTGCAAAAATTCAGTATTCTAAAGGCTGCATCACAACAGTAATAATTGATTTGCAAAAAATGAACTTTTTAGGAAGGAGGCATAGTCAAGAAAGCCAGGTTTAAATTAACATAGCAGCTCCTTTTTGTCTGAATATTAGGAGAACTTCATGCATAAATACTTTCTAGTCTCTGGTCCTTTTCAGTTAGTATCTTTGCCATCTTCACAAATCATCCACTTTTTGTTTACCCATGTGTGAAAAGGGACCATATCATGCAAGGAATCACTTGTTCATATGATTGCAAATTTGTTGGGTTTTGATGTAATACTTGTTTTAATACAGTTTCTTGTTAATTCTAAAATACACTTTCTGCATTATATCTAGACAAAAAGCTATCAAATAATGTATTGAAACATTAATTTCTTCAATTTTCTAAAGGCATCAATCAAACGAAAACTGAAAGAATGTGGGACATATATTGGTAAGTTTTTTCATTGATGACATTTTTATTGGCTGTGGCCTTTCTTATTTGTAAATATTTGAAAATATGCATAATATCAAGGTCCTTGAAAAATTATTAGACTTTCAGGATATCCTGTGAGGCAATGGATATAAAAACTGAAAGAAGCTTATAAGGAACCATGAACATCATGGTACATTGCATTAAGAGGGTTGCAGGCGTTGTGGTGCTAGATAAGTTACTTGTCAAATTCAGCAAAATCAATTTAACAAATGGAGAAAAATAAAAATTTTTAAGAATCTTGGTAAACAACCCTTTTAATATAAAAAAGGATCCTTGCTTGCATATGGCAAAACAGTTTTTCAGCTGTTCAGTATTGTTATCTATGTCCATAGATATTTCTCTGTACAGTACTAGAAAACAACACCAAGATGCAAACTATTGAGAAGATTTTTCCATGGTCAAAAGTAATTGAACAGGTTTAGAAACTAAAAAGAATTGAGGCCTTTTTGTGCAAAATGACAGTATCAACAATACATTCGCTATTATTTCACTATTGAAACCTTCAAAATGATACCAACATTAAATTAATTACTTTTGAAATTTACAAAGTTGCTGTCCTTGTGAAACTCATTCTCAACTCATCAAGAAGTAACCACCATGCTCTTTTAAGACTGTCACACACCATTAGGATTGCTGAGCAAAATATCATTTGTGTTGTGTGCAGGGTCTCTGAGAATTTTTCTCACATGTTCAGATTCTCAAATTCTAAATCCCCAAATGTTCCCTTCATCCTCAAATGAATTGTATTCTCAACACATTATTTACCCTTTAAGACGATGAACTTCCAGAGTATATCATGGTGATGATTGCCAACAAAAGGAAGAGTCAACAGATGGTAGATGATTTGTCCCTTTTTCTTGGTGAAGAAACCGATGGTTTTGTGAAATGGTAATTTGACTTTTCTTTGTCTAAACACAAAAGGAAATATTCAGACTTCAGACTTAAATTTTGCAGACATATGACTTTGTGAAGTCATTTAGGCCTGAGAAATGCTTTCTCAAGGGAATTCTAAATGGCTGTATCAGGCCTTGCTCTAAGCAAAATGAAGGTGCTCCATAAAAAGAGCCCCTTAGAAACTCTAGGCGCTCTATTTCGCATCTTTAAATAAAATATCCTTGAGAGCATCCTTCAAGGGCTTTGGAAGATGGAGAGATTCATATCGAAAGCTTTGTAAGAGTGTTAAATAAGAAATTCAATGGTGATACCAAAAAGCACCATAATATGAAACAACAAAACATGCAGCAAACACTATGTTAATACAAATATAGAAATATAGGAAAACGCATGGGTTTAAGTCGAACATTAACTTTGTTTCCTTTTTATGCTATTCTTTCTATAAGAGACACTAGAACATCTACTACTCGCGAAAGCAAATGAAAACTGAAAAGCAATGCGGTAATTTGGACGGAAAGGTGATCGTTGATTTGCACGAGTTATTAAGGAAAAACAGGAAATAATACTTCAACAGAAGATTAACGCTTGCTCGAAAATCAAATAAATCTTCCGGAGATGAGGGTTGATGGCCTGTGACCTTGGTGGTTATTAGAGGGTTATTAGATTAAAAATGGTATCGAAAACCCAACGTTGAATTTGCTGAATTTTTTTCTCAAGGGGTAATTTTACGCAAATCATAATATTGCGGTCTATTGGGAAGATTGTTTATGCTTGATCAAGTTTATTAGACAAAGGCCAAGAAATTATTTTGCTCCGTGGTAATATTGTTTTGACGTTTTGAGGGGCTCTATAAATCGCTCTCCAAGGCTTCTTTTGGGTGCGCTCTAGGCGCGCGCGCTCAATCGAGCGCCTTTCCGGGCAAGGCCTGCTGTATTAATTGTTACTTAGGTAAATAGGTTGCATAGGAAATGTGGCCATTCTCTTGTTTCATATACACAGTTGCATCATACTATAAACTCTTTGCTGGCTTGAAACTCTCCAAGCAAAAGTTAAAAACTTTATAAGATTTGCAAAAGTCTAAAGCCAGCTAGATTTGATGAAGGTAATAAATATTTTGTTGTGTTCAAGTTTTATTGCCCATCAAATGTTTGCTGCTATATGCAGTGTTTGGTTGACAATGCAGGCTTTTCATCACAACTCCCAAAATGCAAGGTGTGGCCTTGGAATAAGGGGGATTTGAATTTAGTCTACTGGATGAGCACATATATCACCACCATTTTGATTGTCCTAGCTCCTGTTGTTTATGAGGAATGGAAAATGTAGACAATACTCACTGTATTGTGCACAAGCCAAAGTTTTGTATGGAACATAACAATTTCTTCCTCTGGCTTGCAAAACTTCAAGATTTATGTAAAATTGACATAAACTGAAAAATTTGAGCAATTTACTTTTTAATAGAAATCCTAAGCTAGATGCCACAATGAAAAATTTATTAATAAAGCTAAAGTCTTTTTCATTAACAAAAAAAGACATCTTTATGAAAATGTTGATATAATGCCACTGTTGCAGTTGCTAACCCTGCCTTATTTTGCATTTCTAAGAAAATTATAAGTGTAATTAAAACGCTTGCATAGATGAAATCCGGACTTTTCCCACTTTAAAAAGGCATATGGTGCTGTTTTTTATTAAAAAGGTATATTTTATCTGAATTACATTAAGATTTTTGCTTCCTTTTAAAATTATAATGGATGTAGTTACAGGGAGATGGTGGAGTTACTGCCACCTTCCCCATCATTCCAGGAAATTGGCTTTTCTACAACATAAAACTCAGCCATGCTCGCTATCTAAATGCCTTACTCAATTAACATCTTCTTTCCCGCAGAGTTCAACCAACAGTCTGAACAGACACCAATTTTCATTTACATGTGAACTGATATTTTCAGCTACTTGGTCTTTTCAGCTACTTGGTCTCATGTTGTTTTAATCTTGTTGTAGGCTATTTCAGACACTTGGAAAGTTACAAAGTGCTGCTCAAGGTGATTATTTGTTGTTATCATAACAACTTTGTGTTCAACGCTTTTGTAACCAGCAACATGTTCAGCTGTTGTAATCTAGAATGGCAGCCTTTTGCTCATCTTAGTTTTGTCAGAGTGCATGCTACTGGAAAATTCATAGGCATTCGTTGTTTTTTTATCAAAATTGTTGATACACAAGATTTAGAAGATCTCAAGATCAGCAAATGTTTCGTACTTTGAATTTACAGCATAGGAGCCAGTTTTGTTGTCTTGATTTAATTATTCCTTTGCGTAATAGGAAAACATAACTGGTTTATGATATCTCCATGATGCATTGGTTCTCGGGAGGTTTGAATTCCTTTGCATCGCAATCTCCTGTGTGCTATGGTCGTTTTACATCACTGCCAATCAAAAAAGAGAATTTTTAATTTTTGTGAATTAGTTGTGTTGTGAGACTTTTGTTTTTTATCTTGCATGCAACGCAGATGCTATAGAAGATGATCATATTAAAGAATCAGAAAAAAGAGAAAGCTGCGAGGCGGAACCAGACGACGGCATTGAGAACACGGCCCAGGTAGATCAAACAGGCAAAGAAGTGAAAGAAAATATAAACGAAGGGGAAAAACCAAGCATTGATAGAAAAGAGAAATCAAGAAAGGATAAAAGCAGGGAAGATAATGATGCGAAAAGAAAAGAAGCAGAAAAAGAAAAAAATGATGAAAGTAATGAAATAGAGACAAAAAGTGACAATAAAGTTATGGCAGAAAAAATTCATGAAGATACACGATCTGAAGTGAGAAAGAGGAGACAGGATTTCGTTTTGTCAAGAAAAACTAGTGAATCAGTCACTGGCAAAAAGGATAGAAATGAGGAAAACAAAAAGGGTAAGTAGAATTAGGATTTTAAAGATAGTATTTGTTGTTTATGGGTTTTTCTTATTTCTTGTTTTTCTCCAAGAAATCATTTTTTGAATATTTTACGGTAATCTTTCTTCCAGATTCTACCAAGAAACGAAGATTGTCTTCTTCAAAAACTGAAGCGATTGACAAAATTGCTGCAGAAAAGGATAATTCTGATCATGGTCATGCAGAATCTTTGCAGAGTGCGGTGGCAATGCAAAAAATAAGGTAATCTTTCAGATGCTCGAAATGAGGAAACTAAACATCATTGTCTGAGTGTTTTTATTGAAGTTTAACTATTGAAATTTTATAGTTGGATATTAACAAACTTATCTATGCTTTTTATAGCTTATCACCGCTTATTGATATCAAGCGATCTTCTGTCCATTTTAGCAGCCACCTTTGTCCCTCGTCAGTACATTTGCCATTTGTGAAAGAGTCTCTTTATCTCTCGTCGAATGATTGTTGAGTCGTTGCTCTGTATCTTCGTACTACTCTCTTTGCCTACTCAGTTATTTCGATCGCTTTTTTCTGTTATGAAGCGTTTTTGTTTTTGTTCTTCTACTTCACTTTTATGCCTTCCATTTTTGGTGCGGATAGTTAAATAGTGCTACTTCGTATATATTCATAGTGTTTCAAATGATCTTTCTTCTTCAGCCGTATTTCGAATCCAGTTAAAATACTTCAAAGTTTTCTGCTCTTCGTTCTGACTTTTAATGTGTTGCGGAATTTACATGTCGGAATATA
Source organism: Rhopilema esculentum (assembly GCF_057945365.1). NCBI lineage: Eukaryota > Metazoa > Cnidaria > Scyphozoa > Rhizostomeae > Rhizostomatidae > Rhopilema > Rhopilema esculentum. The sequence continues at coordinate 711,963 of NC_142826.1, read as the reverse complement.
AATTTTGCGACCTGGGCATTGACACGTTTTGAATAGTGAAATGCCCTGAATGGAATCCACTGCTAAATACCTGTCTTTTGGCCTCAATGTCCATTCTGCTAGGGGCTTGTATGTTGCCAAGCTTTGCTTTTCGGCTGCCAAGAAGCAATTATTTTGTGTCATGTAACCGTTCATTTGTCTGACACACAGGCCTAGCCTCCCACGCTCCCGTCAAGCAACTGGGTTGCTTGTTAAGAAAGCAATTAAAGAAGCGAACCAGTCAGTTACAGTGAAACCTCGGAAACAGTCAGCCAGTGAAGGTCAGCTTGAGGTTGCGGCATCAAGTGCAGAAAATAAAGTGGAGCGAAGGGTGCACCTAAAGCGAGGAAGAAGTAACGTTAGTGAAAGTGAACCCTTAGAAGAAAAGGAGGAAGATGTCGAAGCTGACTTTGAAAACGAAGAATCTGTTGGAAAAAAGAAAAAGACTGGTGAACCTGACAAACACCAGGTAATCCTTTTTATCATTAATGTATCAATGCAAATTTCCCTTGCAGTGACCTACGTGTTTTAGCCAGTACGGCATTACAATTTTATTCAAAGTGACGGTATTATAATTTTTGTGTGCATTGATGGCCTATATGCGTCGTTTAAATGATTACGAAACAAAAGTTGATCAATGATAGACCCTTGAGGAACAGCTGTGCACACGTAGCATAAATTGAAAATGCTTTTGAATAGCTGATGATGATTGAATAGATGGTTATGTTAGATGACATTCAGAGCCCAGAAAACATGGTTGTCACACAAACAGCCACCGAAGGGAAGGTCAATCGGAAAAAAAGAAAATCAAGTATTACGCCCAAGCCCCGTTTGATTTTTAAAGGAAGGTTTTCAGAGCTCAAGGGTATCGTGGAGAGGATAGATTGACGTTGTTCTAGACCGTAAAAAATAAATTTAGCGATTGATCGAGACTACTAAGCTGCAATTCCTTTACAATCCAAGCTTAGTCGTTGCAAAGCAAGTGGAGCAAATACGCAGATTGGCGATGTGTTTATCTCTTTTTTCTGTAAAATGAGGGTTCAGGTTTGGTCTATGAAAAGTATTGCAAGAATATACGAAGTTTTTCAAGCGGCTAATCATTTTTTTCTGCCATCATTAACCTAAACTTTACTTCAACATAATCCTAAGCCTTTTGCGAACATAAATTATCGATTACTTAGCACAGTATTTCTCAAGCACTGCCTGCCCGAAGCGAACAGCGAGGCCCAGAGCTGCCTTTAGCAAGCTCTGCCTGTCATGTCTGAATCTAAATAAACTTCGATCAACAAATGAGCTACAAACGCTTTTTTCAGGCCCCCTGAGCTGAGCAGTTAGCATCATGATTTGATCTTCGCCGAAAATTTGATTCGAGTCTGTAGGTCCTTCATTGTGTCTCTCGTGGTATCTCCAAGGGTTACACTCGGTGTATGTTAATGTATCTGTCAAGCCTTCTAACTTACTAACGGACAAATATGCATTACATGCTTAATTGTACAGAACAGAAGGATTGTAAGTTGCGACTCCAAGTTTCAGGCTGACATAATGGTCTTTAATACTCATATGATAATGCCTATTGTCTGAATGAACGGGAACTAAAAATCACAATACAAATACATGAGATTTTTATGCAATTGTTACTACCTGGTCACCGATGGTAGTTTTATGACTCTGAGAAGCTATGCTTATCAAGCAGTGTATGGGCCCTTTCTCTGGATATGACCGCACCTCGTCATTCTCCTCTCGATACGACCGCACCTCGTCATTCTCTTCTCGATTTGACCGCACCTGGTCATTCTCTTCTCGATATGACCGCACCTCATCATTCTCCTCTCAATATGACCGCACCTCGTCATTCTCCTCTCGATATGACCGCACCTCGTCATTCTCCTCTCGATATGATCGCACCTCGTCATTCTCTTCTCGATTTGACCGCCACCTGGTCATTCTCTTCTCGATATGACCGCACCTCGTCATTCTCCTCTCGATATGACCGCACCTCGTCATTCTCCTCTCGATATGACCGCACCTCTTCATTCTCCTCTCGATATGACCGCACCTCGTCATTCTTCTCTCGATATGACCGCACCTCATCATTCTTCTCTCGATATGACCGCACCTCGTCATTCTCCTCTCGATATGACCGCACCTCGTCATTCTCCTCTCGATTTGATCGCACCTCGTCATTCTCTTCTCGATTTGACCGCACCTGGTCATTCTCTTCTCGATATGACCGCACCTCATCATTCTCCTCTCGATATGACCGCACCTCGTCATTCTCCTCTTGATATGACCGCACCTCATCATTCTCCTCTCGATATGATCGCACCTCGTCATTCTCCTTTCAATATGACCGCACCTCGTCATTCTCCTCTCGATATGACCGCACCTCGTCATTCTTCTCTCGATATGACCGCACCTGTTCATTCTCCTCTCGATATGACCGCACCTCATCATTCTACTCTCGATATGACCGCACCTCGTCATTCTCCTCTCGATATGACCGCACCTCGTCATTCCTACGCCTGGACTAACAGAGCTGGCAACTCTACTCACCCTAAATGAACGTTTTGACATGCCAGGGACTCAAACCCAAGATCCTTAGATCAATATTCAGCGACCTTATCTGTCAAAGGAAGTTTTCGAATATTTTCCTAGAGTTCTCTATGAATGCGTATTCTTACGAAAAAGCGAATACTTAGGTCTGGAAAAGCTGTGGCTCACATGGAAGAATGAAATGAATGAAAACCAAAATAGTCTTGTAGCAAAGTTTACGGGGCTTAACGATAAGCAGTATAACAATTAAATGCCTGAAACGACTAGGAGCGATTCGATAGAATGACAGTGCGAGCGACTTCTGAAATATTGAATAACTGATCCGAATGAACCCCTCAGCACAGCTTCGAACATACTTAATAACCGGACGGCTTTCATCATAGTTGTCATTTATGCTAACCACTTTTTTTGGTTTCAAACAAACTTTTGTATAGATTTTTATTTTTGAAAGGATCGTAGTATTGAGCATGCTTGGACCAATAAAATGCTAGAATGGCGGTGTTGGCTACGTCACTATAACGACATCGACAATGTCCGAAAGTGGGAATTACGTTGAAGCCATTGTAACAACAGATCCTATAAAAGCCTGGTTTTATGAACATCGTGGATTCAACGTGGATTCAACGGGGGGTTAATCTGTGTGAATGCGTTCAACTAAGACGCCTTTTACTATTTGCTTAGATTTGCAGTGGATGATTTTCTTTTGAATAGCAGAGATAATTTTGCTTAATTTTCCTGTATATTTGCAATTACAAAACCTTAACTCGTAGAGTTGCTTCGTCACCGGGCGATTCTTTGTCACGTAAGAAGATTAATAAGCAAGAGTTTTACGTCAAGAACAGCTAGCTGGGTCTTTTTAAAATTCCGTTAATTATATTTCACAGGCGCCATTTTCAATATGAATCATAGCCACTAATAAAATCCAATTGACTGCCTTTAAATGAATTTCTCATTACCGCCATTATCACTTACAATTAATGAGACTAAATTTTTATTCATGGATAGCCATCTCCTCATCCACTGAACAGTATTCTGATATTATTTAGTTTTAGCTTTCATAAGTGGAGAAGTTTGACACTATCATCCTTTGTTTTGCCAAATCCTGCGTTCTGCTAAGTTAGGTTTTTCTGCTGCCATTCTAGTATGAATTGAATAGTAAAGGCGCTGACAGTGATCTTTGCGAAACTCCTAATTGTCTTCCTCTCTGTGGTAGCCCTTTTCCGAGTCACCATGATCAGCCTCTTGAAACTGCTTTTTCTATTAATTTCCATCCCCTGCACTAGCTGGTGTCAGGCATTGTTTCTTCAGTTCTTTCCTGGCATGCCCCCTTACTTCTTTGTACGCCCCCTCCCCCGTCCTTTTTCTGTTCTCCCAACCTGTTTCACGTCTTGCTTCTTGGGTTTCGAGGGAAATTTTAAAACATTTTAAGTACTACCTGGATCAAGGCGCCTCCCACAGCGTAGACCATTTCGCTTTTTATACTGGAAATACTTCCATTGTTTTTTACTATTGCTTGTTGCTGTTGCTTTCCGTGCACTTTCCGTTATTTTTTTGTTTTAGCCATACGCTCTTAGCTGAAACTATTGTGACATAAAGTTGACAAAATGATTCTTTTTATTTTTTTGGTATTGCCTGGCTGTTTGCCAGAGCCACTTTGTTGGCGTGGCTGGTTACATTTTTACCAGGAACGTTCTCTGTAACGACGTGTCCTTTTGTTATGGGTTTCAACTGTTTGCAATTTTTGAAATTTGGAGGTTCTAAGTGGCAACAGAAGATGTAATTTGTCTTTGTTCGCTTCCATGCAGTTATTTTCAAACCATTGAAATAAAAAGCAAGCATCTCTTTCAAGTGATTCCAATGTTATCTCAAGATCGGATCCACTTGAAAATATAATGGTATCATGTAGTTTCTGATGCAATGTAGTATCCGACGTAGGTCCTGATCGTGCCTATGGAGGTGTTCCTGGGGTTTCTTTCATATAGATGATAATTTGGGTTTAAACTGCAAGTATCGTTCAGCTTTCTAATTTTACTCACAACCATTTATGTTATACCTGTATTTGGTGTTGTTCATTCTCGTCGCATTGCGGTGTGTCTTATTTGGTACATTTATGTTAACCTTGGCCTTGCCTGCCTCGTAAAGATTTTTGGTGTGTTTTCTTTTATTATAACGATCTTATATCCACTCGGTACTATTATTATTTTAGTGATTTCGCTTGCTTGGAAAAAAAAGGAAATTAGCAGAAACGTTAAATGTGAACGACCCCACTTTCAGCTAAACCTTCCCTTCTATCCGCCCAATAGAGCTGACTTAAAATTTTTAAGGAAATATTCACCGTTAATAGATTCAGTATTATCAGAGCTTCCGAGGTTTTAGCCCGTCCTCCGCTCGCGGACTGTGAATGTAGTTTGTTCTTTGTAGGTCTATAAAAGACGACTTCCAGATTGTCGGACATTGTTCTCTAATCCATGCGCCTTTCGTTATGCTATCAAAAAATATTTAGAAGAATATAAGGCATCATTCTTTACTTTAAAGATAAAAAAGATTTTCAAGAACTTTTAATCGAAGGAATATATAAAAACATGCAATTTCTTTACTTTCAAGATTTAAGAAACCTCCTCGTAGCTAATAGGGATACACCTTACTTGTCAAAGTGTAATAAGCGGTGCATTCGTGTGGTAGACATATCGAGCCTCGATTCGGTGAGTAGGCGATAAAGAGTTCAAGATCTTGATTCAACCAATGAGGTAAAAAATTGGATTCAACGTTGAAGAGTTCCGTGATTCAACGTTGAAGAGCTCGTCATCTTATTGTCAACACGAACAACGCCTCAGCTACTTTTCAATGGTTTTCTTTCGTTTGGTATATCCCTTGGTCAAGGGACACAATAGGAAGAATATTGGAAGAACAATTCTATTCAATTGGACATATGTTATTTTCATTGTAGAATTACGAATATTACGTCAGCGAATATTTTGAATGTAAATTTGATTAATTCGCCCATGCAACGAAATGAAAGAAAACTAACGGAATTGTCTAATTACCCTACTATCATTACAGTTAGCTTCAAAACAAGTAACAGATTAAGTGAGTTACACGAGGCCAGTTGGGCTAAAAAAGCTACGTTGTTGTTGCCACGTCAGAAAGTCAACTTCTTTTGATTAAAGCAATCTTTGGTATTCGTTTATGTTGTGTATTTCTGGATTTGGAAAGTCTTTTAAGTACATAGAAGGATCTAAATTTTCTTTGAACCATTGTACACATCAAAAGCTTCAAAAAATTTTTAATGGCATTGTTATAGAAATCGTTTAGCTGCAAATCCTCATTTTAAGCTTGTTAGGGTGGATATTTGGCGGATTTTTGGCCTCTGTTACGTCCTTTAGCTTAATGCCTTCAGAATTCAATGTGATTTATTCTGTTTAACTGATGAGGGAGGACCTAACTCTGTCTTCTGTCTTTGCATAAAAAGAAGGTATTTCATATAATGCACCGTGGCTCAATTTCCAAGAAAGCATTCGCAAATCGTTTTGGTATTCTAAATGGGGGATGATATCCAGTTTGCATGAATACAAATATCTTCAAAATTAAGTGGTCTTTTCTAAATAAACAATAAGTGAAGCAGATATAAACTCCATATTTGTTTATGGTATCTTAAAAAACGTTGAAAGAATATTGCACAGAGTTGTCGAGCTGAAGCACTGAAATGCTAACAGTGTGTCAAAAAGGAATTTTTTCTCTGTAGAATGCATAAATTACCAACAGGCCTGCCATCTGCTTTGGAAAATGGACCCGAATTAAAACCTTTCGCGTTGAAAATTGTGCAGTTTTTTACGCTGGAATATGTGTGCGTTTCTTACAAAATAAGCAATTTGACATAAATCACGCTTTTTAAATGTGTATTTCCTGTAAATCTAACGTCCTTCTTTATAAACATCCATATATTATTAATTTTGCGCCTGTGAGTACGTTTGGTATATGAAAATACCTTACCGGTAAAAAGAGGTCGGTTGAAATGACTATAACCTAATTTGATCGTTATTTTTTACGGACTGAACTTTTTATCTGACATTATTTTAATCGATTATATCTTACAATACTTTGTATTTTATTAATGTAATTACGTCTTATATGTATTTGGATATAATATATGATCTGGTTTTTTGGCAGTCTAGAACAGTAATCATGCCCAACATTGCCTGGTAATAGACTAGGCAGAAGTGCATTTTCATTGAAAGAAAGTCACAATTTAAACAAGCTGTAGTACAAAATCGTTATTTATGCACCTTGAAGCTGCTAAAACGAGCTTTTTCTAAAACATTTCTACTACTATGAATAAGTTTGTACTCAACTTGGTCATTAAAAACAGTGATATGTTTGATCATTTTACAGTTTGGTTTGATGAAATTAATACATTTTATTAGTACTGATTTTCGCCAAGGAAAGTGTGTGCTGATCATATAACACATAAAGACTCAACTCTAGATTGTTCAAAACGTGCCACTAAATCTGTCACTCTTTGTACCTCTAAATGCAGATGACCTCTGCGCCCCATCCCGTGCCAGCTTCATTTTCAGTTCGCTCAACTGGGATTCCGAATTCATCTTCCTGATAACTCGGCGTTCTGTGCCTTTCGTAGGGTGTGTTGTATCTTCACTCTTATTTGATCCATGAATATTGCAAAGAGTCTCATTTCCTGGGGTCCTACCTAGCTGCAGTAAATTACCGTTTCCTATATTTCTGCCCCGTTGCAGCAAACGGCTCTGCCCTGGTCTTCTACTCTCTGGATACATATGTTGCTGGGAAGAGTGAAAGCTACTGTTACTTACTTGTTCCATCACCTCGTTTCTCCACCTTTCAACTTTGTATACGGAATTTTTTATGAATGGAGTTGGACGCCGATGAGTTACGAGTGATTGCCTTTTGCCTAGTTGGGGCAACTGTAATGGCTCTTTGATGTGCTCGCATTTCGGTCTTTTGCACGTACCAGCTGTTTCTCTGGCTTCCATGCTAGGCGTTTCATAACTGTTTTCAGACAATAAAGGTTGTGGTAGCTCTGAACCCCTCATTTGATTCTTTTACGAACTGCTTTAGGTTTGCTTGCCTTCTGCTATGGTGTAGGTCATAAATTTCTGTCTACTTCTCTCTTCATTCAAAATTTTTCTGTTTAATTCTCTTCTTTAAGAGAAAGTTTAAATAATCATCTACAAACGCGCTATGTGCACTAGTAAAGGGTTTCTTGGAATTCCTTCTCTGTCTTTAAAGTTTCTTTAATGCTTTTATCCTTTCTTTCTTCTGTCTTTAAATTTTCTAAATTTCCTTTTTCTTTCTTCTATCTTTAGAGATTCTATGAAATAGAAAAAGAACTTTTTACCCTGGATGAATGGAAACCATTTTTATAGCATTTTATGACCTTAGTACACTCTATGGATTTTACATTTCCTAAGTTCTTGAATTTTTAGATTATTGTTTATTTCACCTCATGTATGAGGCAAAAAAATTATCAATAATGATTGTTTTTTTTGTTTAAAAATATTTACTGCTACCAAGGTAATTATTTGAATAAATCAATGACAACAATAGTTCACTAATTGGGAAATGCAAGGCGGAGAGGAGCATGGCCGTGAAATGACTCTTTCTGCTTTCGTTAAGGATTTGGTTTCAGTTATAACTGGTATTTTTAGTGCTCAAATGGTGAGAGTAGGGCAAACAATTGAGACAGTTTGTCTGTGGCCTTTGAAAGCAGTAGTGGCAAAAACTCAGCTAAAACTTTCTTATAAAAAGGCATTAGTGTAGACAAAATGTGTATCTAGTATGTTATTGTATCTAGTATGTTATAAGCATTGATTTCAATATGAAACAATAATGAAATCTTATCAATAATCATTACTCGGGAAGAAGTATTTTATTGGTAAAAGTTCAAAGCCTATTCTGAAAGATGTTTACACACAACTAATAGAATTGTATTTAAACTCCATACCTTATTTTTCGGAAGCCCGTTCTCTGTTTTACGTCACCAGAGTGATTCTGCCGTCTGATGTGCTTCTGAACGGGTATCTGATCGTAGTGGTATGATGTTACACGACGCAGTTTGATTCAAAACGAATTATAATCCACTCAGATCTCTTTATTGAATTGATCTGATTAAGCGGCAGTGTTTCGAAGGGAATGACCTTACTTCGAAGCGGTGTCTCATAAAAATCTCGAGTTTTTTCGTTTAGGATTTTCTGTTCAGAAATTCATTTTATATTTCTGAAAAGCAACGGTCGCGTGTCGGGGACTTTTTCTTTGTTTTTAAATTTATCCATCCTCAGGTTATCCATTTTTAAACTTTTCATTTCTTTTTTTAATATGGTAACAAATAAAATCGTTTTTCTTCTTCAATAGGTATCCAAGATTTTCGTTTTTTTTCGAGACAGAAATATATTTTTCTGTTGTACTAGAATGTCTCTAAATCGACAACTAGAAACGATGTTCGCAAAGAGTTGTTGCACTATGTTTACGCTGCATAAATTGGCGATATCGACCCCGATTACCACCGCAGTGCCGATCTGCTCAGCTCATGCGGCCTACGGATTGCGGTTCGGCACAACAGGTGTCTTGCGTCTTTCAGTGTAAATTGGCAACGGTTTACATCTTTAAGGATATGGATGTGTAACTCTGAAAATATGTAATCAATAGAGAAGGTTTCAAATAACGCAACAGCTTGTTCTGTGAGACAGAGTGAGAACCATAAAAAACTTGTTATGCAGCTACTTCTAATTGGCTGTTTGTGTCACTGCGCGTTTTGCCGTTGTGGCCGCGTCTTTGCGCTTTATTTCATTATAGATTGAGGATTTTGGCTAATATTTGCACGGTTTTGCCGCTTTTGGACCCAGAAAAGGATCATAACCAGTTTGTGCTTAGACCTACAGCCCCCCCCCCCCTCCCGGACTTTTTCGCACTGTACCTAAAGCCGTATAAAAATGCCTTGCTCTTGGTTTTTAGCATGTTCAGCCTCCCTAAACTAGTTTTTTGACAATTACTGCACCACCGTGAATGATATTGATCGCGAGTAGGGCCCCGAACCGTTTCAGGGCTCGTCTCCACGGGATCGGGCAGCCACGTTTAGTTGTCTCGATTTCATCCAACACTGATATTTAATGCAAAACAGTTTGCTGTAGTATCATTTATTTAGTGTGCATGTCAGAAATTTTGTAACCGTTTCGCTCTATGAGCAGTTATCTTGTGCCGCTGTGCTTACATTGTCTGATTTGTCCATCGAAACCAAAAGATTCCGCATTCTATCTCATTTCGCAACTAGCACGGCAGTGCCAGTTTGTGCTTTGTTTTGGGAAATCGCATTTGATGGCAACATACAAAGATGTTATTTCAACCGACAAATGTAATGCAGCTTATTTGAGCGGCCTCGTTTCAAAGAAACCATTCAAGGAATCACCAGGTCTAGCGGAAACATTACTGACCGGCATGCATTGCGAACATTTCAGAAAAACCAACATGATTTTACAAGAAAACGTTTTTATACATTATTGTTAAAAATGACTAATTATTGTGTCGTCGGTCTTCAAAAACATTTACATCTTATATGAATAATATAATAAGAATTACTGAATAACAACCGTCTATCTTCTGAACAAAATGATTTTCTTTTTCTTTTCCACCCCATCCAGCAGTCCATTCCCACCCCATCCAGAAGCCCATTCCCACCCCATCCAGCAGCCCATTCCCACCCCATCCAGCAGCCCATTCCCACCCCATCCAGCAGCCCATTCCCACCCCACCCAGCAGTCCATTCCCGCCCCATCCAGCAGTCCATTCCCACCCCCATCCAGCAGCCCATTCCCACACCCACCCAGCAGCCCATTCCCACCCCACCCAGCAGTCCATTCCCACCCCATCCAGCAGTCCATTCCCACCCCATCCAGAAGCCCATTCCCACCCCATCCAGCAGCCCATTCCCACCCCATCCAGCAGCCCATTCCCACCCCATCCAGCAGCCCATTCCCACCCCCATCCAGCAGCCCATTCCCACCCCCATCCAGCAGCCCATTCCCACCCCATCCAGCAGCCCATTCCCACCCCATCCAGCAGCCCATTCCCACCCCCATCCAGCAGCCCATTCCCACCCCCACCCAGCAGCCCATTCCCACCCCATCCAGCACTCCATCCCCCCACCCCAATTAATTCAAGAACTAGAACGTTTCTGTTTTCATTCTTACAAAACTAGACATTTGCAATCCTAAGAAATACAGGACCGGCGTGAGAACGTATTGACAAAAAAGTATTCTTCGGTTGGAAAGTGGTAGTCTGTCCTTTTAAAAATTACTAATTATAAGTAAAGTGATCGTTAGATTGTTCTGGTTTAGTCAGCGCCAATAGTTCTATGAAAGGTGCGTGTGATATTCTCGTCGTTGTTAGGCCAGCACTTTCAAGAATTTTAATATTTTTCTACAGGAAGATGGAATCGAAGTAGAAGTTGTCGAAAATGAGTTTCTTGAAGAGGAGAAAGAGCCAAAATTGAAATTCAAAAAGAGGATTGTAATTGCAAATAGAGGATCCGAGGATGAAGATGACAACGGCGATAAGATAGTTGAAGCAGAAACGAACAAAGAACAGGAAAAAGAGAATTGTCTTGGTCAATCGGAAGGTTCGTTGAATTCTGAAAATGTTAAAGAAGATGTCAAATGTGATGATGACCACAGGAGAGAAAAATTGGATTTGGAAACAAAGCGAGAAAGAAGGAAAAAGAGACATAGAAGGGACAGGTCCACTCACAGGTGAGATTATTTTGTCTCGTTCACTTGATCAACGTTCTCTCTATAGCCATCTATAGGCCTGCTCGGTCCTGCTTCCACCTTAAAGATAATGTAGGCGATCTAGAAATTACGAACCAATGGGGTATGGGCATTTACATACTTTGAAGTGTTAACAATTGATCACATGACAGTTTCGCATCCTTGTTGTGCCATTAGGTATAACGCTTGATCTTTATTAGATTATTTTGTTTTTTTCAAATCTTCACGGTATGGATGGAAAACGGTATACGGTACAAGCATGCGACTCAAGAACGGTACGCTTACCGTGCTGCTTTCCGTTTTTGAAAGTTGAAATCAAGGCAACTTTTTTCCACGGAATTCGTACCGTTTGATTTTTCAACCAATCATGTTCGAGGCATTGCTTGCATAACTTCAGCAACAAGCTGTGCTTTGAACTGAATCACAGTAATTCTGAAATACTTGAATTAGTATTACCTATCATCGGTGGAAGCAGGCAGAATTGCAGAGCCCCCCTTGTTAATACCAATAAAGAAACCCTTTTCTACTTTTTACTATCCTTTTTGAGAAATTTTTCGAGAAGGCCCCTCTTGTGTTTTTCATAGCAACAATTGTAATTTCATAGTTCTCTGGGTGGAACTCTCCTTTTCGCTTTTTTCTTTTAACTTGATTCACCCATATGCTCTTCTCGCATTTCTTTCTCTTTTAACTTTACAATCTTCTTTCAAAGGAAAAAGCATCATAAAATTGTTTAGCATAAACATGCCTTCTTTCCCCTTCCTCGGGCAGGTATCTCGGTACGAAATGGAAATGGGAAAGAAGCCAAGTGGAAATTGATGGGTGTAAACTCCCCGAACCGTTTACCGTTTATCGTTTTCCGCTTTCCGTGCATACCGTGAAGTGGAAATCCAACTGAAATGCTCTCTCTGATCATCCTCGTTATAGCGATCATGGCGGCATGGTCGTCGTAATTCCAAACTTTAATTTCGTGATATCGAAAAGGTGTTGGTTGCTCCTAATCGGATTTTTTTTAAAAGGGTAGGTTTCGGGTTGTTTTAATTACTTAAAGCCTGTTAGAGGGATTAAAACAGCTTCTTTATCAAGCCAATCCTTCAAATCTGTTTCCATGGTTAGAAAAGTAGTTTTTGAATGCATCTAGTCTTTCTTCATTTCTGTCAACTTACAAAAAAGGTCTCGCTGAATGCTGGCAACGTTTGTGAAAAATTCTCTTCGTAGCAAAAAATGTTTGATAAAAAAACAATAGCATTGATCTTACACGTCATATTTTAGCAGTATCTAGAATTCCTTGTAGGTATGAAATTCCCACTGAAGACAAAACTTCAAAGCTTTTTCTATTAACTTGGTGTGTTGCAAATGTAATTGACGGTTGCCATGGCCCCTCCTGCAAAGCGATTCTTATGAACTGACTGGGTTACCGTGCCTGAATAATTAGAATTGAAGTGAAATTGATTAATGAAATGAACGGTATCCTTTTTTTCAAGGAAAGAAAGTAAGATTTTGTGTGAAGAATTATCCACTCAAAATTAGCCCGATGGACATTGTCACCCTACGACATGGGCTTTTTGGCCTATTGTTTAAGGTTTAAACCAATAATATAAGGTTGACTCTTGAACAAGTGTTTATAATGGAATTACAGGCTGGATTACTAAATAAGTTATTTATAGGCACAGCTCGTAAATACGCGTCGACAATCAAGGTAGGTTTCAAGATAGTTTCGAACACGCGCATCTCGAAAAAATGTATTCCCCTATATTCATTTCCCTCACTTTGTATGCCAACATTACCTCTTTCAGCACGTATCCTGTTTTATAACGCAATGTTTTCATTGACATATTGACATCTGTTACCTTGGCACAAGCTAACTTCTTACTGGCGTACCATTCTACGGTATAAAAAATGATCACAATTTGTTACTTGCTAAAACTACTCTCATCGAATACGCACCAACTGAGTAACGGTTTCAAGTCGGTCTTAAAGAGTTTCAGACACGCTTCGAAACTATACCAGCAATCATGACTCTGACTGGGGCTTTTTTTGTCGCCGCTCGATATTGTGAGCAGGACACAAACATGAGGGGTATGTGTTTCAAATGGTAGCCCTGATATGAAGAACAGCAAAGGAATTTGAAAACGAGTTTCTTCGATGCTGTTTGGCCGTGCCTTGTCGTTGCAGTCTTTTTTGTGGCATTCAATGATACAAAATATCAAAGTTTTTACTTTTCAACTGAAAATTTCAACTGAGCACATGAGACCATGTCTATTCGACTGACTGTTGATTACAAAGCTTGTTCGAATGACTCGAGAGTTGTTTTGTCCAGTTGTAGAAAAATGTTGTCGTAGATCTTTGCTTCAAATTTTTGTTAATTGAAAAATGACCTATACTTTTGTTTTTATTCAGCAAAGAAAGAAGAAGAGGCAGTCCAAAGTTTGTAGTTACATTACATGGAGCACTTGACAGTCGTATAAAAGCGCAGAGGAAGAGAAAGCACTATTTATCGAAAGACGACTATGATCACCCAATGTTTGTTGATTTGCACCCGAAGGAGCCTCTTGAGATTTTGGAGTCGGCACAAAAAGAAATCGAAAAAATGGCACATCAGCTTGACTTGATGCAAAATATTGCACCAACTAATATGAATGACCCTTTTAATACTTTATTGCCAGGACCAACAACTTTGCCAGCTTTGTCTAGTGTTTTAACATCGGTGACGAGACCTATTTTCCAAGAAGCCTTGCCTGTCTTGCCGGGTAATAACGGACTTATGTTAAGCAGTGTTAACCCAACTCAACAGGTTTTTACAGGGGTACTTCCATTACAGACACCAGTGATGATGGTTCCAAAACCACAAGAAGAACCCGTTTTTGCAGGAAATAAGCAATTAGGGAGAGAAATAGTTATTCCCTTGCATGATGAAAAAGATGAACTTATGTATGAAGATGATGAAGGTTTGTCTCTAAACTTTTTATGTTGTTTCCACAAAATCAAACCTACCTTGTTAAAATGGTTGGTTTATGCCACTGGCAGTTAGGACCTTGCAACCAAAGGCTCTTTCCCTAACTCCCTCAATCATACAAATATCTTCTGTGCTCCAATTCTGAGAAATCGCAGTTTCAGAACGTTGTTTTATACTCTTGCCATCTGCAAAGATGAAGGAGAGCCTTTTTTATCACACTGCTTCTTCACCTCATGATTGTTCCGGAGTATATTAAATTTTCAGCAATGATTTAGGACAGGTATCCAAATCACATGTACAGCTCTACCTATACCGCATTAAGCTCTTTCTAACAGACAGGTGAACAGTGATTTTCATAAACTGCTTTGTAACTAACAATATTCTGTTTTGCAGGTGATGACAATAACAGCCCCACTGAAGAAGAGCAACCTGAAACAATTCTAGAGCGCTGTAAATTTTGGCCTAATTGTAAAAATGCTTCATGTTTATACGTTCACCCATCGAAACCGTGCAGGTGAGAGACGACGATCTTTTGCCACAACTCAGTGTCTTACTTAAACAGCTTTTACAATACTGCTAGCTACAGTAAGAAGAATTTCGTAATCGTAAAATTTCCCAAACTTTGTTAGATTTCTGTGACATGAAACATTTAATTGTTATATTCTTTCTTCTTTGTATTCAGAACGTTTCCGAATTGCAATTTTAAAGAAAAATGTATTTTTGTTCATCCGATGTGCAAGTTTGATGGCAGGTCAGTAATTTTGTGCTTTCCTGTGGATGAGCTATTTTCAAATATTTGCAAATATAAGGAGGAACAAGAAATATGACCTGATTCATCATAAAGACATGTCTACTTTCCATACACGTGATCGCCGCTGAAGTATTACGTTTTGTCATTACCTGAAAATATTAGCTACAGAAACTACAAGTCTTGGTTTAAGAGTTATGATCATACCTGCGACTGGAAAAAAACATAACAGAAACAAAAATAATCGAGATATTTCACCAAACTTTAAGGATTGGTTTCCGATGCATTTTAGGAAAGATATGGCAATTTTTACTTTATATTTTCCATGTTTTGATTATTAGTCTTCTGTTTTTTAGATATTTCTTTCAAATTATTAGCAAGTTTTCCTTTTTTAGGTGCTCCAACTCATCTTGTCCGTACAACCATTCATTAAAATCAAGTCCCTTTCTACAATATCCTTCTAAAGGTTAGTGATTTTTAAACCGGAGATTGCAACAAAAAAAAGCAAAACGGGTCGAAATATATTTCATGCAGAGTAGTAACGTTTGTGTGCAGCCGTCTAATTAGGCCGAATAAGCATTTTCCTTGATCTTAAGACAATTTAGTGGTGATGGACGTATTCATTGCAATTATTGATTGGCTTATTTTTTCTTAGTTTATTAAAAGGTTTTGTTTGTGTTAATTCATTATAAGTAATTTTGTTTATTGTTTATCATTTGATATATTTTCATTGTATCATAATTTTTCAGCAGGGCCTATTTCGTTGTCCACTGTAGATGTCATTTTTGTAGATCACTGAGTTTAACCATTGTAGATGTCATTTTTGTAGATCACTGAGTTTAACCTTTGCTTTTCCACATTATTTCTATGAGATTTTTCTTGCTTTCAGCGTTTGGACGAGAAGCGGCAATTGATTCCAAGCCTCCGAAACCCATTTGTAAATTTGTCCCGAATTGCACAAGAAGCAATTGTCCTTTTCGTCATCCTATTTCAAAGGTAAGAAATTTTAATGTTGAGATTTCTTCAATTTGGTTTAGTTTTTCCTTTGGTTGGTCTTTTCACTATAACGGGGTAATTTCTTAGAAATTCATCCAGATTTTTTTAGATTTTAACCTATTCTCTAGAAGCATTTTGAATTTAAGCCATGTCAACACAGTTGAACAATAACCTAAATTTGGCTTACAATCTCTGTACGTTTACAATCTCTGTACTGTTACGATCAAATGCTCTGTACGTTTTGTTTAAAACTGGATGTGATCATCTTCTTTACACGTTTATCGTGATCTTGCACCTTTGTATAAAATCCTAGCTGACGGCATCTTTAATATAGAATTCGAGTTTTTGGTGAAAGCTTTAATGTTGAATCCAATATGCTACCAGATATGTACCCTCGAAAGAGATGTTTTCCCCTCCAAAGTTGCATACCTGTTTCAAAAATTTTATCAATAGCTCCTATTGTTCAGTCAAATTTGTATATGTATGTAGTTTTGAAATATGTATATATAGGTATTTCAACTAGTCTTACAAGAACTACATTGAAGCCAATTTTCCTGATGGTCTTTTGCTTTTTCATAGAACTCTGAATTCTATGCAATAATTTTATTTATACCGTATTTCTATTGAACGCCCCATCCAAAATTTGGATTTTTTAATAAACGCCGCGACGTTCTTTAGAGGAAATATGGTTTCTACCAATATGAAATACATTTATTTGTTTTTCGGCTTTTGTATAAAAGGCTTTTGAGAAAAACCTTAAAAAGGCTTGGTGTATTAGCTATGATACCTTGGATTCAGGAGAACCACCGTCTTGTTGTGCGTAATCGCTTTTGGAAGTGTATCGTTATTCTTGTTTACCGGAATTTCTTGAATACAAACCAAGGCTTCTGTTTTCTTTCTTGTCAAAAATGCAACTTCTATTCAAAGGGAGTTTCTATATTTCTCAGAAGCATTTCATTCACAAAAGTTCGAATATTTGAATATTGCTCACACTTATTTGAAAATTTAAATGAAAAATCGAATTGGTATGGAATTATGTGTGGCTATGAAAAACCAATCTTGTGTTTTTATTATCGTAGTCTTTTATTGGTGATGTGACAATGTCTTTTTGTATTGCCAGCCCTAAATCAGCAACACAGCATACCTGAAATGCGTATGAAGAAACCTATATATTTTGGGCCTATACGACTTCGTGCTTGTTTTGTTCATAACAATATTGCAATGGTGATGATACAATGATCTGTTTTTATTCAGCCATGCCGCTATGGCTCTGGTTGCAAAAGGATAAACTGTCCATTTCATCATGAGACTAGACCTGCCAAAAAAGAAGATTTGAAATGGAGTAGTACTGCTCGTTCGACAGAAAAGCACATAAGGTACTTCATTTAAGCACTTGTATCTTATTGCCAGATCTACAAGCTGCTTTCTGTCAAACCTTGCCCGTATTTTACATTGATTACGTTGATTCGCTGACTGCGATGATTATTTAAATTCTTTAAGTATTTTTTGTATGGTTGCAATTTTTTTCAGTTTTTTTATTTATCTATTTCTTTATTCTTTTCGTTTAAATAGGAATATACATTAGAATATTATTTTCATGTGATTGTTATTGCCAATTGTGAGTTTCATTTGGTTATTTTGATACATTCTTTTTTATTGCAGCGACAGAATATTTGCTGCAGGTGATGGAGATGTTACCGAAGCACCAGTTTCGCTCACCGCTCAATAAGACGATAAGTTTGCTTTAGACTTAGAACATTTTTTGCATGATTTTATATCACTATCCGTTCTTATTAGAGTGCATGCTTTAATGATCTGTTGTTAGACCCTTTTCTTGCGAAGGAACCAATTGATATTATTGTTGAAACATAGCATGTTGCGATTTCTCCGTAAAGTGTTTGTCTGTTTTGCTACAAGTTGGGGAAAGGCGGACTGGAAATACTGTTTGGCGTGGAATATGATTTGACGTGTGAAGTTTTCGATAGAGTGTTTCTGGCTGTCCTTCGAAATAACAACACAAAAAGGGGAAACATCATAAAAAGAATTAGGGAGAATTAGGGAAAGTGAAGTCAAAATGGAAAGAGCGGGATAGATAAATAAAAGAGGCACAACATCTTGGACTTTTTCTAAATCGTACAAACATTATGTAACTTCTTATAAAGCGTGCAAAGATTGTGTAACTTCCAGTGAGTGGGCTAAAATAGTGGCTTCCAGTGAGAGTGGATTGTGAAACTATTTTGGCGAAAATGGTAATTTTTCGAGCTGTGTGAAACAGGTGACTACTCTCTTCACCAACTGTGCTTTCTGCAGCTCAGTCTGATTTTAGTCATATGTATTGTCAGATGTGAACTGTGAGTGGTTCACGGGCGGGGCTAAACAGTTCGATTAGTAGATTAGTTTTACGTCACTCTTTCATCCAAAAGTATACGCACCCACTAGTTCCCGTGTGAACGCAACGCCTAACCGTACTCTTTGGGAAACATAGAGGCTGCGTCTCGTCATATTGTGGTGTTACGGCTGTGATTTGGTTAAGATTAAGCAAGAAGTAAATTGTACTTCAAGGTGGCAATGTTTCAAACACTTTTCGTGCTCACTTGGCAGCGCATGCCATTATCAAGGTATTTTAGCTTTGTCAATGAGGGTTACCGTAAGTCCAATAAGCCCCCACCCTCAAATTAGCTTCCGCAGGCTGAGGTATTGCCTCGACAGCAATTGGTTTATTCCAATTTATCTGCCTTTAAGCATACTGACCAGCCTCGAATAGGGGAAGAGAAATTTCCCAGGTAATATTTTTGGCCACTCACCTCGAATAAGCCCCCAGCTCAAAATATTTTTTGCGAAATAGGCCCCCGGGACTTTTTCGAGGACTTAAGGTATCTATGACTTGAAATGTTTCTTATGTTTCGGTATAGTTTTATTTGATTCTTTTCAACAAATTGTCTTACTTTCCATTTTTACAATTTTCCAGGAGTTTCTTGAAACTTTGCTGTGTGCATTTTTAATTAACGCAATCTGTGCCCTGTAACTTTAAAGGAATCACTCCACACTGGGTGTTTTTTGCTGATGATCTATTGCGACATAGCCACACCAAACATGTGCTCTGCAGCTGCATTAAATTTCATCAAAGGAAGTCATTTTCGAAACAGTTTCTAACACGATTGTCTCGCAACAATCCTAAAAAGATATCTGTAAAAACGGCTGAAAATCCCAGAAAACGTATTTAGTGTCATAGCAAAGACCCACGCTTCTTTCGAATGTATTTTTGCCCGCTTCTTTGAATATGCACCTGCCCATTCCAGGCATGTTTGTTCTGACCTTCTTTCTTCATCTGTTTCTTTGACATTGTAACATTTATCATAAAAGCCGCCTTTTGAATCATCATGTTTTTCACGTGCAGCACAGTCAACAGTCTGTGTGGGCATCGTTTGATATACGTATATGTAACACCACAGATACTGGTCAACAATTTGCACTATGTTCAGCGCCAAGTGGCCCAATACTTTACCACCACACTGTACACCTTACGTTTTAGCGTGAGGTTTTCTAACATTGGCACGCCACGGGGCCTTTTTAACATACTAACTACGGGGGCAATTGCCCTACCATCCCTCGACTTTGCCCCCGCACTCAAGAGATTTTTGACCCCAGAAAATAGTCCCTTGTTTGTCGCCACCACGATGTAGAATTGTGAAGCACATCAGCAGGAGCCATAAGTTGTAGAAAACGATTGCAATACGATATCATAAGTGTTTACATGGCACTGATTTCATAAGTTTACATGGGAGACTTTTACACAGTCGAAAACTAAAAACTGAAGGAAATTAAGGGATCAAAACTAAATGAAGATGTAAAATGAAGATGAAGATAAATGAAGGTGGCACTTTTTAGTAAAGGACTCAAATCTTGAAAAAATAAGGCCCTTAAAATTACTGTTTAATTCCTGTATCACTGTGGTCATTCATTTCAGATTAGTAAAAGCAACGGAACAGAAAATGTAAGGGGTCAGACAGCAAAATTAGCTGTGAAACGTGTTTGTCTACATTTAGGTATAAATTTGTGCCACAAATTTAATTTTGTTTTTGATTTGCATGATTGATCCCAATTCCACTCAACTTCGAACAGTCTCGTTGCAAAGAGATTTTTAGCATTGTGATTTCTTGGCTACCTTCCCTCTTAGAGTGTCTGATTTAATTGAATAATCCAGGGATATCGGGGGATCAAGTAAAAGAGTTTTCAGATAACGTCTTCGATACTTTTGATGATTTCAGGCCAAACAAGACTTTTCAACGAGGATTTTATACATGTTTAGAAGAAGTACTGGACTTGTTCAAAGTTTGCTATCTGCCATTATCTTCGTATCACCTGGCATTATGACCATTGAAAAAAGTGTCAACAGAAAGCTGTTTCATTTCATGTGAAATACGAAATGAATTTCTTTGAAGTATGGGATCATAAAAGCTTCCTAGAAAATATCCCTTATCTCCCGTTTTTGCTTGTTCATCCCGTCCTTTTTCAAAAATTGCCCCTCTACTTAAAATTTCTTTAAAAAGGCAATGGCACGCCATTTTATCCTAAAATGCATGAAGGCCCATAGAATGTCTCCATTCCGTAGATTGCGCATGCTTTTAAATAGCTTTGAAAACTTCACTGATCAGAGCTTTTGCGAGTATAGCATCAGAACCTGTTGATTTATTAGGATTTAAAGATAATGTAGAACATTTCATTTCATTCGCATCATTGCATCATTCGTGGAAGGTAGAGGAGCCATCTAGACTAATTTGCTCTTTCATCATCTTTATACTAGGATGATTTTTCTATCCTAGTTATGCTAGCAAGTATTTTTATGAGTTCAAGGAGTCCATGATGTCTTTAATCATTTGTACATATTTTCTAGCCTAACTTTATTTAATATAATAAAGGACTATACTTACATTTGGTGATATTTACTTATAGGTTTTTGTTTTATTAATTATTTACTTATTTTACTGCCAGTGAAAAACCTATATTATACTTGAGATCTGTGCAATGAATACATTACATTACATTGTGCAATCTATGTACTATCTGATGATATTGTCCACAATAAGGATAATCTTTCTTATATTATCAAGGTCTTGTTCAATGTTTATTGTTGTAAAGTAGGCAGAGAAGCAAAAAGGCATTTGTTCGCATTTTTAAATTATTTATAAAATCATAAAAAAACGAACAACAATTTATTTAGCCATAAAAAGCTACCCCTAGCCTCTATATCAATCACAGTGTCCAGCCTCGAATTCTGTGCAACACGCTGTTTCTATAACCTGCATAACTCGTGACTACAGATCCTGACAGATGCCAACATTTATCATTTTGATATGTCTTATATCATTTGCCAAATGACATATTCTACATTTGACAGTTCCATAGTATATAGTATCTTCCAGTGCTTGTGTGTGGCAAACTCGAAGGTAACAACTTATTTGAAGACTGGGTATTGATTGACAACCAATAACCCCGGTTGAACTTTTGCTCTCTAGCTGTCATGTTTTGAGTATGATCGTATTCGTCATAAAAATACGCCAGCTGCTTGCATATTGGAAACAAGTTTTCTCTGAATGTGTATGTCTACTTCGAACAATATTGAGCTTGAGAGCCTCACAGCATTGGTAGGTGAACTCCCTCTCAAAATGAAATGTAAGCATACAAGAGAGGGCCTGTTACCTGTGAAACGTTTGACTACTTTCTTTAACGTGCCGAGACGATCCAGTTGCAAGGGAGCATCCCTGACGACAAGGTTATTTAGAAATGATTCGCAGCTTTTTAATTATTTCGTAGCTGATATTCATGTTTCGATCTGCTGTAGGCATCTTTAGTATAGACTAGATTATTGTATGTAGATATTCTTTACACGTTTTGACTAGGCAAAATAATATGAAATTAATGAAAAATGGAACTGTAGTTGGCAAGTCATAAAAAGGTTCCTTGATGAGGACCAAGACGAAAATCAAGGTATTAATTCCAACATTGTCGCCCGATTCAGATGGTTTATCCAAATTTGAGTCTGTTTTAAAACAGGCTTAATCCTTGTTCTCGTTTATTTTCTTGGAAAAAAGCTAACAATACTTCTAGATAGAGCTCAAGCGCCAAGTGTCTTCGTTTTGCGCTGTATCTTATTTCTGGACAGTGGAAAGGTGCTTTCAAAACTTTTCCACTATCCGGGTTTCTTTTATCAGAAAAAATCCTTGCCACAAAATTTGACCTTGCCACCAACTCACTCGCAATTGGTGCTAATAAAAAACACTTTCGCAATCCTGCAAGTCTGACTGCAGTTACTGGAAGAGGCTGCAAAGTGGCAAGCACAGAAAAGCAAACAGGGGAGTCAGCTTCCAATCTATGTTCAACCTTCATATCATTGATTTTCCAGATCCCAGAGAAATTACAATTTTGCGTCGTGAATACAAGGTCTATTAGAACCACATGTGACAGTTTTATTTGATTACATAATATCAAAAGAGGCTGACATGTGCGTGGTCACAGAAACATGGTCAAAACAGTATGACAATGCTGTTAGAGCAGCTTGTCAGTCAGAGGGCTACACTTTTTTAGACAAACCAAGATTTTCAGATCTAATGGGTAGGGACACTGCACTCCTGTCCGTAAATTAATTGAATGCAAGAATAAGATGCAGGAGAAACCAATTTAGAGAGTTTACGATTCAGGAGAGAATATGAGTATGTCTCCAGCTCCTCCAACAGACCAGACATTGCCAACATCCCACTGTCGTGTCGCCTTCCTTCAACTGGTCCAAACAAATTAGCAATTATACCATTGGGTGCAACAACTGACTGAAACTTTATCGCATGTACTCTCTTATGCCCATTGTAAAGTACTCGTTGGTTTTGCTTTGGCCTACAAATAGATCGCACAGTACCATCGATGAAACCCCAGCAGTTATCGAGAGCAGCGCCTTTCTTGTAAATTGCATCTGCATATCTTTGTAAATTTTCTCTTGAAAGAAAAGGCTGGTTTAGACTTCTCAAGAGCTGTCCGTGTGTGTCAACCATAAAGTCAATCACTTTATTTGTTATCATGCAGAGCTTCTGTGAACCGGCCTACCAAACCTCGGTACTAAGTCTGCATATCGACAAGGATATGCCATATGTTTGAGACAGGTGCACAGAGCCTCGATGGAATCGACAACAACGCCATTCGCACATCTAAAATCCGCGGGGGGACGAAGCGCAACGGCAAGGTTATAAATTTCCTACGGGCGGGGAGGCAAAACTAGTGCACAGACCTCTTTGAGTAGTCGGAGTGACCTACGTAGTGGATCGTAAACCAATATTCAGAGTGGTTGGTTACCGAGGGAAGCTCCAATCTTAGATTATCAATAATATACCGGCCACCATACTCTGCGTGTCAACCACCCAGTCTTTTTTAGTGTTTTTCAGTGGGATATTTTAAGTACTTGCAGCCAGCAACTGATCTTGTGTGCAGAGCCACTCCTAATGATTTTAAACTAGACGCGTCGAAGAGAACTGGGTCGAGAATTGGGGCAAAAAACCATGCGTGTTGTGTTGTGTTGTGATTTCTTGGGTTTTTGTTTTGCGAAAGAGCAGAGTTTACTTCGTTGGCCTGAATTCAAACAAATCGTGGGCATTTTATCAAGAAATAATATTTTTAAAAGCTACTGAAATGGATCAGCGTTAACAATCAAAGTCTTTAAATTATTTTGTCACTTTTGACATCGCTTTGAGAAAAAGGGAAGGCTTAGGTATTAAGGCCTAAAAACTGCAAAGCATACAGAATGCAGCAGCAAGGAAAATAACCGATATAAAGAGTTATGATCACATCACACCCGTATTAAAGGAGCTGCACTGGCCTCCTTTACAACAAAGGATTGAATTTAAGACATTGCTGCTAACATACAAGGTACCGAATAACATGGCCCCGTCTTACATTGCAAAAATGTTTGTATAAGGTTTTGATGGGTCACAAAATTTTGCCTGAAAATAGTGGAAAGCCTCCATTCCCTGCAAAACATATACGTTATGACCACTCCAATTGAACAATTTTCACAATGTTTTCGATATTTTGTTAACTTCCTTTAGAGGTTTTCTATCCGATTTTGGATATCCTTTTTGATTCAGGCGTAGCTTAGAAGTCCTCTGCGAAGGAAAACTCAGATATCGTTTTACAAGTAGGCTTAAAATTTTTGTTTGCAAACGATTGAAAACTGCCGTGAGTTTTCATTGTTCCTATTTGATCAAGATGAAAACGAAAGTTTGACTTGGCCTTCACAGATCAAGCAACCAGATCAAGCAACCTTTGTTAGCTTTCCAGCGGTGTACAGTGGCCTATGCGTCTGATTATTTTCACTCATTGTTGTTTTTATCAAGTTTTATTTACGCAGACAATTTATTCGTTTATTTTTTTTTTGAATTCATTACCCGGAAGATTTAGATTTACTGGATCAAAATAGATGCTTTAGAAGCTATTAATGAAAAAATTTCAGAGCTTAATAATTAGGTTCACGACGCTCTCCAGCTTTATTTGTTTGCGATTTGCGCACGCTCAACGACTGCGCTCGTTCATTTATAAATAAACCACGACGATATTCAAGCCGGCGGTGCCTACTACGTTCCTTATTACTTGCTTTGTATGGCAGAGTACCGTGCTTCATGAGCAATCTGAAGAAGATTGATGTTTCTCCGATGCATAATTGCACCTGTTATGATTTGAAGTTCTAAATGCGTGTTATAGAGTCCTGGGTCGTTTAGCCTTATTCCATCTGTCGATTGGACGCGGCGATTACAAGAATTTCGTTCACTGATTTGCATCAATTCAGTTCGCTTTTAGCGCTGCTACTAACCATAGGAAGCCTGCTGTACGGCGACGAACATCTTCGTCTCCTATTTTTCTATGTTCAAGTTGTTCCGAGTGATTTCAAATGCTTGGCTGAGCGAGTTGTGAGGTGCCTTTATCGAGCCAGCTGCGACGATGAATCTGAGTATGAAAAGCATTTTCCCAGCTTTACTTTTTGTTCTGCTGCATTGTCGGATAGAAGCAGGTAATGTTTGGTACGATGTCAGTAATGAATATTTTTGTGTTCCTTTTGTAGCAAACATTTTGATTTTTAGTTTCAACAGTGTCCTTTTTAAGGCAACAATTCTTTTTTGGTTTTCATGGTTTAGTTGCCTTCTTTGTTTGTAGATTTGATTTCTTGAGTTTAATCCTCATTTAACAGCAACGTTTCTACTTGTCCCTTGCTTTGAAAGCAGCAAATCTCCGTACTGAATGTCATTTCAATTGAAAGCATTTGTTTACAAACTCATTCTTCGTCCTTATTATTTTATAAGAAAAGTTGTGCCAGTCGCATTTTTTATACGTAATCAATTTCATCTTGCTTGAGATTTTTCATGAAAACCAGTTTATTGAGCAAACCAAAATACAAAGTCAAAACGGGTTTGTCCTGTTTCAATTTATATTTCATTTAGTTTTTCGTTCGAATTTTATTACGGGGAACGGGATTTTCTGTTTAGCGTCACTGTGACGAATCGATGCATTTCTGTTGCCTTTCTGATCTTTTAGGAAGGTACTTCTTGAAAGACAGACTGGTACGGTACAGCGCAGTTCCCGAGGGATCAAAAGTAACTTTAGTTGGCCTGCTCCATGAGCCACATTATGAAGTTTGTTCTAAGGTGTGGTTAAAAGCGGAGCAACCAATTCTCATACAGAGTTCGTCAAAATACACTTTTCTAAATAGCGACACAACACTGGTGATTCACGACTTTTCAGCTGCAGATGTTGGGCCATATTTATTCATCTATTCAAGAAACAACAAAAGCGATCGTGTTGTTTTCGAATTGGAATTGATAACCATGCAAGGTAAACATCATTGCTACATTTGTTGTTCCTGCTGTATCAGGTAACTAAAAGTACCTCCTAAAAGTACCTCTTATTATCACAGCTGAGTCGTTCATTGTGAAATATTTGTTGTGACCATTTGTTTGGGAGGGCCTTTGTCACCACAAAACTCATGGTAAAACTGTAGGTTTTTTGGCATAGTTTGACCCTCAAACATAGAAATGTATACCTGTGCAAAGTGTCTTGTAAATATGTTTTAAGAACTGTCGTATGCTTTATAGCTTTATAGGCTATTTTATGTACTTTATCAGCTATCTTGACCAGAGGCAAAGGTGTTTTTAATAAAGTTTGAATCCTGTTCTAGACCCAGTTTCCAGTCCTCCCATATCAAGATTGATCAATGGTTCCCATTACTTGCTTTTTATCCCACGGCTTTCGATGTTTACTGTTCTTAGAGCTGTTTTTAGTTTCTACTTTTTCTAGTTTCTTGCTAAGATGACTTATTTACCCTAAATTGGCTCATTTTAGGACAGCATTGGTACCAAAAAGACTCGAAGCACGTTGGTACCGTGATCGGAATGTTATTTCTCTTTCTGATCATCCTGGCCCTCGTCTACTACTGTTGTAGCAAGGACGTTGATACGGTTTTTCCTTCACTGCAATTTAGAAAACTGGCATTACAAAGTCACCCTTATAACATTCACAACGACAATATCTACAGCGGTGGCATTAACTTTTCACCTGGTGTTCATGTGGCAAACAATAATGGTAGAAGAAAGACTTCAAAGGAAGTAAGGAGCGAATCATTGAACATGTTGGGAATTGCATCTAGACGAAAGTTGACGAAAAAGTACAAGAAAGATAAAAGAAACAAGGATTTAGCAAGGAGAGTCTCACTGTCAACAGTGATATCTCCACCATCTCCTACGTTTCTATAGGGAACCAAATTTTAGATTTCGTAGCTCATTTCTTGTTTGGGGCAGGTTCCTCTAACTTATGATAAGAAAACTGGGTCAAGATTTACTTGTTCTTTTTTACCCTCAGAGGATAATTGAGAAAATCAAAGGATAGGATACCATTTGATTAATATGGTAGTAATATAAAGTAGTAATATGGATAAACATATTACTACTTTAAACGTGGTTTTACCAAAAAGAGATAAATTATCTTTCATATTCCACTGCTTTGACAAGACTCATCTTGTAAATACACTGTTTCAGCCACGTTTCTCCTTCGCAGAGGACATCCTCAGTTGATAAAGAACTCGAAAACCGGTAATCAAAGTTTCCCGCCCTAAAGTAGTTCTCCTCTTCATTTCCGTCTGAGTGTAAATCAATCTATTTGACAGATTGGTGTGGGTATTTGTCCAAGTTTTTTTTTCAATTGTCCCTAAGAGTACTATGATAAATCCTCCCTTTCCTTAACTTGCATCTAAGTTTAAAAAGGATCATATCCTCACAACGTGCATTCGTAACGGGGTGCTTGACGATAAATCTAGAAATTATGAAATATGTTCAAAATATAAATATTATTTTGTTAGAAGATACTAGACTTTTTTATCTGCTTCTTTTGGCTGCTTACGTCACAGCTTTGAGCCCAACTGCCACGCTATCTGCAATTCAAGAAAAGGGGGTTTTCAACCCAACATCAATTGGTGCGCTTTATTTTTCTGCAGATTTTCCAAGCAGGTGTGTAGATTAAAAAGACAAACCAATTGACCAGAATCTATAAATAGTTGAAGAAGCAAGCTGCTTTTTCATTTCGGTTTTTTGTATCGGTCCAGCAAGGAAAAAATCAACGTTTGTGGTTTAACTTTATGAGGAGTTAACTACACAAACAAGAAGTTTGAAATAATATAACTAAAGTTACATATTGACTTGCTACAAGTGTTTGTTCTGGGTTCTTTCAAAGGCTAGCGCTGCCTTTCCGAACCTCTACTGCGAAGGAGCAGAAATGATAGGGCCTCCAGTGATTCCCTTCAGCAACTCATAACAAAGACTTGTAGGAAGTCAAAGATTCGGATCATTAGCAAGAATCATCAAAGAAATCGGTTTTCCATATACATTACGTCATCATTTATATAAGTTTACTAGCTTCATTACGTCATCATAGATATTGGTTTACCAAAAAAATATTTTTTGATTACGTCACGCTTGGGTTCTCTGTTGCATTTTGTCACCGTAGACGATTTCAATCTGATTGTTTTATCCCTTGCATTTTACTAATCTATCATGCAAATAACACTCTTCTTGTACCTTTTTATTAAGGCAATTGATATAGAGTGGCTTTCGTAATGCAATACTTTTCACAGAGTGTACTTTCAACTTTTATGTTTATCTTTCATTGCATCTGAGCAATAATTTTATACTAGCCTATCACGTCTCTTTCAATTTCCCCATGGATGTTATGTTTAATTGCTTGTGAGAGTTTAGTTCACTTCGTTTGAAGCTTTTAATTCATTTCTATGCATCATACAGAATATTTAAATTTTCACAGAACTTCTTCGCAGATTGAAATAGATAAAGGATTTATTTTTCTTGTTATTCAAGCTGTTTTGCTCGTCGCAACGCCTTAATAAGCCTGTAATTGATCAGGGATGGCTTTCACATTTCATGGCTGAAATCTACACTATAGTTTAATGTAATCAAAGCAGTTAAGTCACACGACTATTTTGCATAAGTGGCTGAGCTGAGTGCAGAAATGCGGATGAACACGATGCGACCTGGGTTCTTTTTTGCTGTCCTTTTTGCTCTTTTTTGGTTGATTGAGGAAACCAATAGCAAGCGTGACAAAACAATGCTATTCATCGGAAAGACAGGTTTGATCAAACTTGATAGTGTGTGTCGAAAACATTTGATTTGGCTTTCTAAACTCTAGCTAATTCTGTTATATGTGACATTGCATTGAATAGCTAAACGCAGCATACATCTACGGCATTTATCTAAATGGACCCACTCGTCACAAGCCACCATGAATCTTCTGGATAAGGTTGATTTTGCAACTAAAGCCTGCCGAATAAATTTCTGAGTAGTTTAAGTTAATTGATCCATTTTGTCAATAATTTATACTATTGCGAAAGAAAGTGAAAGCTAATCTCTTCCAAATGTCTTTGGAACGCCCTCTCATTCCGAAAGACAATGTCGGCAGTAGAGTTGAAATACCCGAAAAGAATCGATTAGGCCACACCGAACCTCTTCAAGACTACACAAAACAACATTGTTCGGAGGGGGTATGGGGTTAAAATATAAAATGTTAAAATTGATGTAATGTACCAAGACTTGCGGTGATGGCAAGGATCATAAGTACAAAGTAAGATCATTGACTTATGTGAAGATGAAAATAGAATTATATGAATTTCAAGCTAGTTGGTAAAGCTCGATTTGATTTGTTTTTCAACGATGAGGCAGATCGTTCATCATAGTTCTTGCAATGCTGATACAGTTGAGGATTCTTTTATCTAAAATTCATAATTAGGAAATTAGATTTGTGAACATTTCATCATTAACTTTAATTTCAAGGTCTCGTAGTTTCTAATACTTTAAAGTAAACAAGTATCATCTGAAGCAAAGATGAGGCATAGTGAACAAAATTTGCATATATCTAACAGAAACAGAACAGGGCCTAGTATAGTGCGTTGTCACACACCACAATAAAGTGAATAATGCCCATTGACGCTGGGTAATGATTCGTGCGATATGAATGGTTAAAACCATTTTATTTTTCTGAAGCCATGATACACTAGTTTATCAAATAACACTAGAAAAATTCAGCAGGAGAATTCGTTTGTTTTCATTTCGTTCTCTTATTCTGAAAAGATCTGTTTAGTCCTCTTCTTAATTTCGATTTCATGGTGATGCTTATAATATTCTTTGTCTAGAAAGTATAGTAGTTGGTCATTCGTTACTTTTACCAGAAATGTACTAATTATCAACAAACAGTGATTTGGATATCATTATGATCGTATAATTTAGAATTATATTTATTTATGCAAAGAGCTACTTTTTGCATTCTTCCTTACAAGATGGCTTTAAGGATCAAATTACCTTAAACGTTTCATGTTGCTTCATTTTCCATTGTTATTTATTTTTTCTTTTTTCTTTGTTTTGTTTTTAAACTGCACAACTGGTAGAAAAGCAGCACAAAACATAATCGGTATATCTTAAGCTTTTTTATCAAAACTTTCGAAACAAAGCAATATCCCTTTACATAGTGTCCACCAGCTCGCTGCCATTGATTTTTTCCTGTGATGTCGACAATACGTACAACTATATCCAAGTTGGAGGCATCACAGTTGATGGAAACCCGATTGACCCTGCAGAGCAGGTTGCTGCCCAAGAGGAATGCATGAAACAAATTACCAATCAAGCCGGAAAGGTTGTGGGGAAAGCGAGAACA
Organism: Rhopilema esculentum; assembly: GCF_057945365.1. Classification (NCBI taxonomy): domain Eukaryota; kingdom Metazoa; phylum Cnidaria; class Scyphozoa; order Rhizostomeae; family Rhizostomatidae; genus Rhopilema; species Rhopilema esculentum. The sequence continues at coordinate 681,662 of NC_142826.1, read as the reverse complement.
ACTTGTGAAATCTGGTTTAGGCCGGATTTTCAGTTGAATTCAACCAGTTCTTTGTTTGCAATTTATCAATGTTATGCTTCGAAACCTGCTGCTGCAAATATCACGTGGGCGAGGCCAAAGCAGCCAAAAGATGAGCTGAGAACAAGTATGTAATCACAATTTATGACGTTTACGGGTGGGGAACGAATTCTCATTTTTCGTAGCCGAACAGGTACATCAAAAGAGATACTATAGTTGACATGAACTGTAAATATTATTAGAAGAAAACATCGAACTTTTAGAGACAAGACTCAACTGTTGACATGCCGATTTGTTGAACAATAAGAATGCGTTTGAAGTAAAAGTTCTTTTTCTGCTCTGTCAATTCATTTAACTTGGATGATACTAATGTAAAGCTATAAAAGACGGGCGTTAAGTGTAATTTTTCTTTGAAAAGAAATACAAGATTATGCTGTTTGCAAATAAAATTAGAAATAAAAATGTTGATAATCATTTAGGTTGGCTTGTTTTGAAGAGCTTCAATGCGTGTTTTTGTGAATTTCATTGAAATCTCAGCTGTCAAATTCAAATTTCAGGTTCCCAGGTCATGAGCAAGAACTCTGTTTTGATGTGCACAGGTGGGAACTCTCTGATCGACATTCGCACCGTAACAATAAACAATGAAGCTGTGAACACAACCGAATTTCCAGAACTTGATATCCATAAACTGTCCACGAAGTGCTACAAAGAGACAATCGGAAATTCAATAGCTAATTCTAAGGTCAGCACACATAAATAAATTAGAAGCAAAGTTTTAAATTAAAATATTTCAGACACAGTGTTTACAAGTTAAAATATCATGTGCGATTTAGATCCGTTATAAACTACATCCATTAAAACCATTACATTTAGGTTACAAACATTTTTGCGATACAAATATGACAATTTCCTATAGCCTTCAAGTTGACCTGAATCAAAATAGATCTGCTCTAGTTAGCGGGCTTGAGATCAAAGTGGAGAAAAGGGGCTCAGTATCCGGGCTTTAAAGAAAGGTTATAGTCTTGCGTAGCACCAGTGCCAACTTTTAATAATTACAAGTCTTGCAAAGGTTAGGAACTTTCGACTTTGTCCAAAAAAGAGGTGACTTCTTTTTGATATTGTGGTCTGAATTTTGGTGTTTAGCAGGTAATGTTAGTCTCTCTTCATTTTACACCATTCCAGGCAGCAGCTAAATGCACAATCGAAAAAGATTCTGCTCACGATGCTGTTCTGACCATTCACTATACTTGCAAACTGCCGCCTGTTGTCACCGAGGTCGAGAACGTTTTCGTGAAAGTTCCAGAGAATGAAACGCAACCAACCCCAACGCCACCCAGAAATATTTCAAAAGGTACTGTAGCTGTGTCATTAAATGGTGTTTTTTGTGATTAAGGATAGTCTTAGTAATGCAGCAACAGCAACATATCACGACTCTCATCTGCTCAAAGAAGAGTGGATAGAGGCTACTGGTGTTTAGAGCAAGTGCCAGGAGAATTTAAAAGATTCTCTATCACTCTAGTAGACCAGACGGAAATGGCGGGCAGTGCCACTTTGAGGCGGGGAAATTTTGATTCCCAGTTTCGAGCGACAAAAACGACAAAAGTCCCTTTTTATAGTTTGAGTACCGCGACAGTCCCTTCTTAA